>NW_026960993.1:0-23901 GCF_021018805.1 Prinia subflava | reverse complement strand
AAGCAATTTAGATCCTAAAACCTTTGCTCTTGCTCTGCAGACGAGGAATACACAAACTGGTACAAAATATACTTCACTAGTGGAAAAGGAACAAGAAAGTGTCTGCAGCAGCTTCTCTGCTTGCTGAAAACACAGAGAACAAACAGGGCTTGTGTCTTGAGAAAACCAACACAGCAACAGCAAAGCATAGTGTTCTACATAGCTCTTCCATGGAAAACAAGCAATTTAGATCCTAAAACCTTTGCTCTTGCTCTGCAGACGAGGAATACACCAACTGGTACAAAATATACTTCAGTTGTGGAAAAGGGGCAAGAAAGTGTCTGCAGCAGCTTTTCTGCTCGCTGGAAACACATACAACTAACAAGGCTTGTGTCTTGAGAAAACCAACACAGTAACAGCAAAGCACAGTGTTCTACATATCTCTTCCAAGGAAATCAAGCAATTTAGGTCCTAAAACCTTTGCTCCTGCTCTCCAGACGAGGAATACACCAACTGGTACAAAATATACGTCAGTAGTGGAGAAAGCAGGTACGTGTCTTCAAGAGCTTCTCTGCTCGCTGCAAGTACAGAGAACAAACAGGGTTTGTTTCTTGAGAAAACCAACACAGCAACAGCAAAGCATAGTGTTCTACAGAGCTCTTCCATGGAAATCAAGCAATTTAGGTCCTAACACCTTTGCTCTTGCTCTGCAGACGAGGAATACACCAACTGGTACAAAATATACTTCACTTGTGAAAAAGGGGCAAGAAAGTGTCTGCAGCAGCTTCTCTGCTTGCTGCAAACACAGACAACCAACAGGACTTGTGTCTTGAGAAAACCAACACAGCAACAGCAAAGCATAGTGTTCTACAGAGCTCTTCCATGGAAAACAAGCAATTTAGATCCTAAAACCTTTGCTCTTGCTCTGCAGACGAGGAATACACAAACTGGTACAAAATATACTTCACTAGTGGAAAAGGAGCAAGAAAGTGTCTGCAGCAGCTTCTCTGCTTGCTGAAAACACAGAGAACAAACAGGGCTTGTGTCTTGAGAAAACCAACACAGCAACAGCAAAGCATAGTGTTCTACATAGCTCTTCCATGGAATACAAGCAATTTAGATCCTAAAACCTTTGCTCTTGCTCTGCAGACGAGGAATACACCAACTGGTACAAAATATACTTCAGTTGTGGAAAAGGGGCAAGAAAGTGTCTGCAGCAGCTTTTCTGCTCGCTGGAAACACATACAACTAACAAGGCTTGTGTCTTGAGAAAACCAACACAGTAACAGCAAAGCACAGTGTTCTACATATCTCTTCCAAGGAAATCAAGCAATTTAGGTCCTAAAACCTTTGCTCCTGCTCTCCAGACGAGGAATACACCAACTGGTACAAAATATACGTCAGTAGTGGAGAAAGCAGGTACGTGTCTTTAAGAGCTTCTCTGCTCGCTGCAAGTACAGAGAACAAACAGGGTTTGTTTCTTGAGAAAACCGACACAGCAACAGCAAAGCATAGTGTTCTACAGAGCTCTTCCATGGAAATCAAGCAATTTAGGTCCTAACACCTTTGCTCTTGCTCTGCAGACGAGGAATACACCAACTGGTACAAAATATACTTCACTTGTGGAAAAGGGGCAAGAAAGTGTCTGCAGCAGCTTCTCTGCTTGCTGCAAACACAGACAACCAACAGGACTTGTGTCTTGAGAAAACCAACACAGCAACAGCAAAGCACAGTGTTCTACATAGCTCTTCCATGGAAAACAAGCAATTTAGATCCTAAAACCTTTGCTCTTGCTCTGCAGACGAGGAATACACCAACTGGTACAAAATATACTTCACTTGTGGAAAAGGGGCAAGAAAGTGTCTGCAGCAGCTTCTCTGCTTGCTGAAAACACAGGGAACAAACAGGGTTTGTGTCTTTAGAAAACCAACACAGCAACAGCAAAGCATAGTGTTCTACATAGCTCTTCCATGGAAAACAAGCAATTTAGATCCTAAAACCTTTGCTCTTGCTCTGCAGACAAGGAATACACCAACTGGTACAAAATATACTTCACTTGTGGAAAAGGGGCAAGAAAGTGTCTGCAGCAGCTTCTCTGCTTGCTGAAAACACAGGGAACAAACAGGGTTTGTGTCTTGAGAAAACCAACACAGCAACAGCAAAGCACAGTGTTCTACATATCTCTTCCAAGGAAATCAAGCAATTTAGGTCCTAAAACCTTTGCTCCTGCTCTCCAGACGAGGAATACACCAACTGGTACAAAATATACTTCACTAGTGGAAAAGGAGCAAGAAAGTGTCTGCAGCAGCTTCTCTGCTTGCTGAAAACACAGGGAACAAACAGGGCTTGTGTCTTGAGAAAACAAACACAGCAACCGAAAACCATAGTGTTCTACAGAGCTCTTCCATGGAAAACAAGCAATTTAGATCCTAAAACCTTTGCTCTTGCTCTGCAGACGAGGAATACACCAACTGGTACAAAATATACTTCAGTTGTGGAAAAGGGGCAAGAAAGTGTCTGCAGCAGCTTTTCTGCTCGCTGGAAACTCAGACAACCAACAAGACTTGTGTCTTGAGAAAACCAACACAATAACAGCAAAGCATAGTGTTCTACATAGCTCTTCATGGAAATCAAGCAATTTAAGTCCTAAAACCTTTGCTCTTGCTTTGCAGACGAGGAACACACCAACTGGTACAAAATATACGTCAGTAGTGGAGAAAGCAGGTACGTGTCTTCAAGAGCTTCTCTGCTTGCTGCAAACACAGACAACCAACAGGACTTGTGTCTTGAGAAAACCAACACAGCAACAGCAAAGCATAGTGTTCTACATAGCTCTTCCATGGAAAACAAGCAATTTAGATCCTAAAACCTTTGCTCTTGCTCTGCAGACAAGGAATACACCAACTGGTACAAAATATACTTCACTTGTGGAAAAGGGGCAAGAAAGTGTCTGCAGCAGCTTCTCTGCTTGCTGAAAACACAGGGAACAAACAGGGTTTGTGTCTTGAGAAAACCAACACAGCAACAGCAAAGCACAGTGTTCTACATATCTCTTCCAAGGAAATCAAGCAATTTAGGTCCTAAAACCTTTGCTCCTGCTCTCCAGACGAGGAATACACCAACTGGTACAAAATATACTTCACTAGTGGAAAAGGAGCAAGAAAGTGTCTGCAGCAGCTTCTCTGCTTGCTGAAAACACAGGGAACAAACAGGGCTTGTGTCTTGAGAAAACAAACACAGCAACCGAAAACCATAGTGTTCTACAGAGCTCTTCCATGGAAAACAAGCAATTTAGATCCTAAAACCTTTGCTCTTGCTCTGCAGACGAGGAATACACCAACTGGTACAAAATATACTTCAGTTGTGGAAAAGGGGCAAGAAAGTGTCTGCAGCAGCTTTTCTGCTCGCTGGAAACTCAGACAACCAACAAGACTTGTGTCTTGAGAAAACCAACACAATAACAGCAAAGCATAGTGTTCTACATAGCTCTTCCATGGAAATCAAGCAATTTAAGTCCTAAAACCTTTGCTCTTGCTTTGCAGACGAGGAACACACCAACTGGTACAAAATATACGTCAGTAGTGGAGAAAGCAGGTACGTGTCTTCAAGAGCTTCTCTGCTTGCTGCAAACACAGACAACCAACAGGACTTGTGTCTTGAGAAAACCAACACAGCAACAGCAAAGCATAGTGTTCTACATAGCTCTTCCATGGAAAACAAGCAATTTAGATCCTAAAAACCTTTGCTCTTGCTCTGCAGACGAGGAATACACAAACTGGTACAAAATATACTTCACTAGTGGAAAAGGAGCAAGAAAGTGTCTGCAGCAGCTTCTCTGCTTGCTGAAAACACAGAGAACAAACAGGGCTTGTGTCTTGAGAAAACCAACACAGCAACAGCAAAGCATAGTGTTCTACATAGCTCTTCCATGGAAAACAAGCAATTTAGATCCTAAAACCTTTGCTCTTGCTCTGCAGACGAGGAATACACCAACTGGTACAAAATATACTTCACTTGTGGAAAAGGGGCAAGAAAGTGTCTGCAGCAGCTTTTCTGCTCGCTGGAAACACATACAACTAACAAGGCTTGTGTCTTGAGAAAACCAACACAGTAACAGCAAAGCACAGTGTTCTACATATCTCTTCCAAGGATATCAAGCAATTTAGGTCCTAAAACCTTTGCTCCTGCTCTCCAGACGAGGAATACACCAACTGGTACAAAATATACGTCAGTAGTGGAGAAAGCAGGTACGTGTCTTCAAGAGCTTCTCTGCTCGCTGCAAGTACAGAGAACAAACAGGGTTTGTTTCTTGAGAAAACCGACACAGCAACAGCAAAGCATAGTGTTCTACAGAGCTCTTCCGGAAATCAAGCAATTTAGGTCCTAAAACCTTTGCTCTTGCTCTGCAGACGAGGAATACACCAACTGGTACAAAATATACTTCACTAGTGGAAAAGGAGCAAGAAAGTGTCTGCAGCAGCTTCTCTGCTTGCTGAAAACACAGAGAACAAACAGGGCTTGTGTCTTGAGAAAACAAACACAGCAACCGAAAACCATAGTGTTCTACATAGCTCTTCCATGGAAAACAAGCAATTTAGATCCTAAAACCTTTGCTCTTGCTCTGCAGACGAGGAATACACCAACTGGTACAAAATATACTTCACTTGTGGAAAAGGGGCAAGAAAGTGTCTGCAGCAGCTTTTCTGCTCGCTGGAAACTCAGACAACCAACAAGACTTGTGTCTTGAGAAAACCAACACAGTAACAGCAAAGCATAGTGTTCTACAGAGCTCTTCCATGGAAATCAAGCAATTTAAGTCCTAAAACCTTTGCTCTTGCTTTGCAGACGAGGAACACACCAACTGGTACAAAATATACGTCAGTAGTGGAGAAAGCAGGTACGTGTCTTCAAGAGCTTCTCTGCTTGCTGAAAACACAGGGAACAAACAGGGCTTGTGTCTTTAGAAAACCAACACAGCAACAGCAAAGCATAGTGTTCTTAACAGCTCTTCCAATGAAATCAAGCAATTTAAGTCCTAAAACCTTTGATCCGTCTCTGCAGACGAGGAACACACCAACTGGTACAAAATATACTTCACTTGTGAAAAAGGGGCAAGAAAGTGTCTGCAGCAGCTTCTCTGCTTGCTGAAAACACAGGGAACAAACAGGGTTTGTGTCTTGAGAAAACCAACACAGCAACAGCAAAGCATAGTGTTCTACATAGCTCTTCCATGGAAAACAAGCAATTTAGATCCTAAAACCTTTGCTCTTGCTCTGCAGACGAGGAATACACAAACTGGTACAAAATATACTTCACTAGTGGAAAAGGAGCAAGAAAGTGTCTGCAGCAGCTTCTCTGCTTGCTGAAAACACAGAGAACAAACAGGGCTTGTGTCTTGAGAAAACAAACACAGCAACCGAAAACCATAGTGTTCTACATAGCTCTTCCATGGAAAACAAGCAATTTAGATCCTAAAACCTTTGCTCTTGCTCTGCAGACGAGGAATACACCAACTGGTACAAAATATACTTCACTTGTGGAAAAGGGGCAAGAAAGTGTCTGCAGCAGCTTTTCTGCTCGCTGGAAACTCAGACAACCAACAAGACTTGTGTCTTGAGAAAACCAACACAGTAACAGCAAAGCATAGTGTTCTACAGAGCTCTTCCATGGAAATCAAGCAATTTAAGTCCTAAAACCTTTGCTCTTGCTTTGCAGACGAGGAACACACCAACTGGTACAAAATATACGTCAGTAGTGGAGAAAGCAGGTACGTGTCTTCAAGAGCTTCTCTGCTTGCTGAAAACACAGGGAACAAACAGGGCTTGTGTCTTTAGAAAACCAACACAGCAACAGCAAAGCATAGTGTTCTTAACAGCTCTTCCAATGAAATCAAGCAATTTAAGTCCTAAAACCTTTGATCCGTCTCTGCAGACGAGGAACACACCAACTGGTACAAAATATACTTCACTTGTGAAAAAGGGGCAAGAAAGTGTCTGCAGCAGCTTCTCTGCTTGCTGAAAACACAGAGAACAAACAGGGTTTGTGTCTTGAGAAAACCAACACAGCAACAGCAAAGCATAGTGTTCTACATAGCTCTTCCATGGAAAACAAGCAATTTAGATCCTAAAACCTTTGCTCTTGCTCTGCAGACGAGGAATACACAAACTGGTACAAAATATACTTCACTAGTGGAAAAGGAGCAAGAAAGTGTCTGCAGCAGCTTCTCTGCTTGCTGAAAACACAGAGAACAAACAGGGCTTGTGTCTTGAGAAAACCAACACAGCAACAGCAAAGCATAGTGTTCTACATAGCTCTTCCATGGAAAACAAGCAATTTAGATCCTAAAACCTTTGCTCTTGCTCTGCAGACGAGGAATACACCAACTGGTACAAAATATACTTCACTTGTGGAAAAGGGGCAAGAAAGTGTCTGCAGCAGCTTTTCTGCTCGCTGGAAACACATACAACTAACAAGGCTTGTGTCTTGAGAAAACCAACACAGTAACAGCAAAGCACAGTGTTCTACATATCTCTTCCAAGGAAATCAAGCAATTTAGGTCCTAAAACCTTTGCTCCTGCTCTCCAGACGAGGAATACACCAACTGGTACAAAATATACGTCAGTAGTGGAGAAAGCAGGTACGTGTCTTCAAGAGCTTCTCTGCTCGCTGCAAGTACAGAGAACAAACAGGGTTTGTTTCTTGAGAAAACCGACACAGCAACAGCAAAGCATAGTGTTCTACAGAGCTCTTCCATGGAAATCAAGCAATTTAGGTCCTAACACCTTTGCTCTTGCTCTGCAGACGAGGAATACACCAACTGGTACAAAATATACTTCACTTGTGGAAAAGGGGCAAGAAAGTGTCTGCAGCAGCTTCTCTGCTTGCTGCAAACACAGACAACCAACAGGACTTGTGTCTTGAGAAAACCAACACAGCAACAGCAAAGCATAGTGTTCTTAACAGCTCTTCCAATGAAATCAAGCAATTTAAGTCCTAAAACCTTTGATCCGTCTCTGCAGACGAGGAACACACCAACTGGTACAAAATATACTTCACTTGTGAAAAAGGGGCAAGAAAGTGTCTGCAGCAGCTTCTCTGCTTGCTGAAAACACAGGGAACAAACAGGGTTTGTGTCTTGAGAAAACCAACACAGCAACAGCAAAGCATAGTGTTCTACAGAGCTCTTCCATGGAAAACAAGCAATTTAGATCCTAAAACCTTTGCTCTTGCTCTGCAGACGAGGAATACACCAACTGGTACAAAATATACTTCACTAGTGGAAAAGGAGCAAGAAAGTGTCTGCAGCAGCTTCTCTGCTTGCTGAAAACACAGAGAACAAACAGGACTTGTGTCTTGAGAAAACCAACACAGCAACAGCAAAGCATAGTGTTCTACATAGCTCTTCCATGGAAAACAAGCAATTTAGATCCTAAAACCTTTGCTCTTGCTCTGCAGACGAGGAATACACCAACTGGTACAAAATATACTTCACTTGTGGAAAAGGGGCAAGAAAGTGTCTGCAGCAGCTTTTCTGCTCGCTGGAAACTCAGACAACCAACAAGACTTGTGTCTTGAGAAAACCAACACAGTAACAGCAAAGCATAGTGTTCTACAGAGCTCTTCCATGGAAATCAAGCAATTTAAGTCCTAAAACCTTTGCTCTTGCTTTGCAGACGAGGAACACACCAACTGGTACAAAATATACGTCAGTAGTGGAGAAAGCAGGTACGTGTCTTCAAGAGCTTCTCTGCTTGCTGAAAACACAGGGAACAAACAGGGCTTGTGTCTTTAGAAAACCAACACAGCAACAGCAAAGCATAGTGTTCTTAACAGCTCTTCCAATGAAATCAAGCAATTTAAGTCCTAAAACCTTTGATCCGTCTCTGCAGACGAGGAACACACCAACTGGTACAAAATATACTTCACTTGTGAAAAAGGGGCAAGAAAG
This sequence comes from Prinia subflava, assembly GCF_021018805.1. Classification (NCBI taxonomy): domain Eukaryota; kingdom Metazoa; phylum Chordata; class Aves; order Passeriformes; family Cisticolidae; genus Prinia; species Prinia subflava. The sequence continues at coordinate 15,974 of NW_026960993.1, read as the reverse complement.
TGTCTGCAGCAGCTTCTCTGCTTGCTGAAAACACAGGGAACAAACAGGGTTTGTGTCTTGAGAAAACCAACACAGCAACAGCAAAGCATAGTGTTCTACATAGCTCTTCCATGGAAAACAAGCAATTTAGATCCTAAAACCTTTGCTCTTGCTCTGCAGACGAGGAATACACAAACTGGTACAAAATATACTTCACTAGTGGAAAAGGAGCAAGAAAGTGTCTGCAGCAGCTTCTCTGCTTGCTGAAAACACAGAGAACAAACAGGGCTTGTGTCTTGAGAAAACCAACACAGCAACAGCAAAGCATAGTGTTCTACATAGCTCTTCCATGGAAAACAAGCAATTTAGATCCTAAAACCTTTGCTCTTGCTCTGCAGACGAGGAATACACCAACTGGTACAAAATATACTTCAGTTGTGGAAAAGGAGCAAGAAAGTGTCTGCAGCAGCTTTTCTGCTCGCTGGAAACACATACAACTAACAAGGCTTGTGTCTTGAGAAAACCAACACAGTAACAGCAAAGCACAGTGTTCTACATATCTCTTCCAAGGAAATCAAGCAATTTAGGTCCTAAAACCTTTGCTCCTGCTCTCCAGACGAGGAATACACCAACTGGTACAAAATATACGTCAGTAGTGGAGAAAGCAGGTACGTGTCTTCAAGAGCTTCTCTGCTCGCTGCAAGTACAGAGAACAAACAGGGTTTGTTTCTTGAGAAAACCGACACAGCAACAGCAAAGCATAGTGTTCTACAGAGCTCTTCCATGGAAATCAAGCAATTTAGGTCCTAAAACCTTTGCTCTTGCTCTGCAGACGAGGAATACACCAACTGGTACAAAATATACTTCACTTGTGGAAAAGGGGCAAGAAAGTGTCTGCAGCAGCTTCTCTGCTTGCTGAAAACACAGGGAACAAACAGGGTTTGTGTCTTTAGAAAACCAACACAGCAACAGCAAAGCATAGTGTTCTACATAGCTCTTCCATGGAAAACAAGCAATTTAGATCCTAAAACCTTTGCTCTTGCTCTGCAGACGAGGAATACACCAACTGGTACAAAATATACTTCAGTTGTGGAAAAGGGGCAAGAAAGTGTCTGCAGCAGCTTTTCTGCTCGCTGGAAACTCAGACAACCAACAAGACTTGTGTCTTGAGAAAACCAACACAGTAACAGCAAAGCATAGTGTTCTACAGAGCTCTTCCATGGAAATCAAGCAATTTAAGTCCTAAAACCTTTGCTCTTGCTTTGCAGACGAGGAATACACCAACTGGTACAAAATATACGTCAGTAGTGGAGAAAGCAGGTACGTGTCTTCAAGAGCTTCTCTGCTTGCTGAAAACACAGGGAACAAACAGGGCTTGTGTCTTTAGAAAACCAACACAGCAACAGCAAAGCATAGTGTTCTTAACAGCTCTTCCAAAGAAATCAAGCAATTTAAGTCCTAAAACCTTTGATCCGTCTCTGCAGACGAGGAACACACCAACTGGTACAAAATATACTTCACTTGTGAAAAAGGGGCAAGAAAGTGTCTGCAGCAGCTTCTCTGCTTGCTGAAAACACAGGGAACAAACAGGGTTTGTGTCTTGAGAAAACCAACACAGCAACAGCAAAGCATAGTGTTCTACATAGCTCTTCCATGGAAAACAAGCAATTTAGATCCTAAAACCTTTGCTCTTGCTCTGCAGACGAGGAATACACAAACTGGTACAAAATATACTTCACTAGTGGAAAAGGAGCAAGAAAGTGTCTGCAGCAGCTTCTCTGCTTGCTGAAAACACAGAGAACAAACAGGGCTTGTGTCTTGAGAAAACCAACACAGCAACAGCAAAGCATAGTGTTCTACATAGCTCTTCCATGGAAAACAAGCAATTTAGATCCTAAAACCTTTGCTCTTGCTCTGCAGACGAGGAATACACCAACTGGTACAAAATATACTTCACTAGTGGAAAAGGAGCAAGAAAGTGTCTGCAGCAGCTTCTCTGCTTGCTGAAAACACAGAGAACAAACAGGGCTTGTGTCTTGAGAAAACCAACACAGCAACAGCAAAGCATAGTGTTTAACATAGCTCTTCCATGGAAAACAAGCAATTTAGATCCTAAAACCTTTGCTCTTGCTCTGCAGACGAGGAATACACCAACTGGTACAAAATATACTTCAGTTGTGGAAAAGGAGCAAGAAAGTGTCTGCAGCAGCTTCTCTGCTTGCTGAAAACACAGAGAACAAACAGGGCTTGTGTCTTGAGAAAACCAACACAGCAACAGCAAAGCATAGTGTTCTACATAGCTCTTCCATGGAAAACAAGCAATTTAGATCCTAAAACCTTTGCTCTTGCTCTGCAGACGAGGAATACACCAACTGGTACAAAATATACTTCAGTTGTGGAAAAGGGGCAAGAAAGTGTCTGCAGCAGCTTTTCTGCTTGCTGGAAACACATACAACTAACAAGGCTTGTGTCTTGAGAAAACCAACACAGCAACAGCAAAGCACAGTGTTCTACATATCTCTTCCAAGGAAATCAAGCAATTTAGGTCCTAAAACCTTTGCTCCTGCTCTCCAGACGAGGAATACACCAACTGGTACAAAATATACGTCAGTAGTGGAGAAAGCAGGTACGTGTCTTCAAGAGCTTCTCTGCTCGCTGCAAGTACAGAGAACAAACAGGGTTTGTTTCTTGAGAAAACCGACACAGCAACAGCAAAGCATAGTGTTCTACAGAGCTCTTCCATGGAAATCAAGCAATTTAAGTCCTAAAACCTTTGCTCTTGCTTTGCAGACGAGGAACACACCAACTGGTACAAAATATACGTCAGTAGTGGAGAAAGCAGGTACGTGTCTTCAAGAGCTTCTCTGCTTGCTGCAAACACAGACAACCAACAGGACTTGTGTCTTGAGAAAACCAACACAGCAACAGCAAAGCATAGTGTTCTACATAGCTCTTCCATGGAAAACAAGCAATTTAGATCCTAAAACCTTTGCTCTTGCTCTGCAGACGAGGAATACACAAACTGGTACAAAATATACTTCACTAGTGGAAAAGGAGCAAGAAAGTGTCTGCAGCAGCTTCTCTGCTTGCTGAAAACACAGAGAACAAACAGGGCTTGTGTCTTGAGAAAACAAACACAGCAACCGAAAACCATAGTGTTCTACATAGCTCTTCCATGGAAAACAAGCAATTTAGATCCTAAAACCTTTGCTCTTGCTCTGCAGACGAGGAATACACCAACTGGTACAAAATATACTTCACTTGTGGAAAAGGGGCAAGAAAGTGTCTGCAGCAGCTTTTCTGCTCGCTGGAAACACATACAACTAACAAGGCTTGTGTCTTGAGAAAACCAACACAGCAACAGCAAAGCACAGTGTTCTACATATCTCTTCCAAGGAAATCAAGCAATTTAGGTCCTAAAACCTTTGCTCCTGCTCTCCAGACGAGGAATACACCAACTGGTACAAAATATACGTCAGTAGTGGAGAAAGCAGGTACGTGTCTTCAAGAGCTTCTCTGCTCGCTGCAAGTACAGAGAACAAACAGGGTTTGTTTCTTGAGAAAACCGACACAGCAACAGCAAAGCATAGTGTTCTACAGAGCTCTTCCATGGAAATCAAGCAATTTAGGTCCTAAAACCTTTGCTCTTGCTCTCCAGACGAGGAATACACCAACTGGTACAAAATATACTTCACTAGTGGAAAAGGAGCAAGAAAGTGTCTGCAGCAGCTTCTCTGCTTGCTGAAAACACAGAGAACAAACAGGGTGTGTGTCTTGAGAAAACCAACACAGCAACAGCAAAGCATAGTGTTCTACATAGCTCTTCCATGGAAAACAAGCAATTTAGATCCTAAAACCTTTGCTCTTGCTCTGCAGACGAGGAATACACAAACTGGTACAAAATATACTTCACTAGTGGAAAAGGAGCAAGAAAGTGTCTGCAGCAGCTTCTCTGCTTGCTGAAAACACAGAGAACAAACAGGACTTGTGTCTTGAGAAAACCAACACAGCAACAGCAAAGCATAGTGTTCTACATAGCTCTTCCATGGAAAACAAGCAATTTAGATCCTAAAACCTTTGCTCTTGCTCTGCAGACGAGGAATACACCAACTGGTACAAAATATACTTCACTTGTGGAAAAGGGGCAAGAAAGTGTCTGCAGCAGCTTTTCTGCTCGCTGGAAACTCAGACAACCAACAAGACTTGTGTCTTGAGAAAACCAACACAGTAACAGCAAAGCATAGTGTTCTACAGAGCTCTTCCATGGAAATCAAGCAATTTAAGTCCTAAAACCTTTGGTCTTGCTTTGCAGACGAGGAACACACCAACTGGTACAAAATATACGTCAGTAGTGGAGAAAGCAGGTACGTGTCTTCAAGAGCTTCTCTGCTTGCTGAAAACACAGGGAACAAACAGGGCTTGTGTCTTTAGAAAACCAACACAGCAACAGCAAAGCATAGTGTTCTTAACAGCTCTTCCAATGAAATCAAGCAATTTAAGTCCTAAAACCTTTGATCCGTCTCTGCAGACGAGGAACACACCAACTGGTACAAAATATACTTCACTTGTGAAAAAGGGGCAAGAAAGTGTCTGCAGCAGCTTCTCTGCTTGCTGAAAACACAGAGAACAAACAGGGTTTGTGTCTTGAGAAAACCAACACAGCAACAGCAAAGCATAGTGTTCTACATAGCTCTTCCATGGAAAACAAGCAATTTAGATCCTAAAACCTTTGCTCTTGCTCTGCAGACGAGGAATACACAAACTGGTACAAAATATACTTCACTTGTGGAAAAGGAGCAAGAAAGTGTCTGCAGCAGCTTCTCTGCTTGCTGAAAACACAGAGAACAAACAGGGTTTGTGTCTTGAGAAAACCAACACAGCAACAGCAAAGCATAGTGTTCTACATAGCTCTTCCATGGAAAACAAGCAATTTAGATCCTAAAACCTTTGCTCTTGCTCTGCAGACGAGGAATACACCAACTGGTACAAAATATACTTCAGTTGTGGAAAAGGGGCAAGAAAGTGTCTGCAGCAGCTTTTCTGCTCGCTGGAAACACATACAACTAACAAGGCTTGTGTCTTGAGAAAACCAACACAGTAACAGCAAAGCACAGTGTTCTACATATCTCTTCCAAGGAAATCAAGCAATTTAGGTCCTAAAACCTTTGCTCCTGCTCTCCAGACGAGGAATACACCAACTGGTACAAAATATACGTCAGTAGTGGAGAAAGCAGGTACGTGTCTTCAAGAGCTTCTCTGCTCGCTGCAAGTACAGAGAACAAACAGGGTTTGTTTCTTGAGAAAACCGACACAGCAACAGCAAAGCATAGTGTTCTACAGAGCTCTTCCATGGAAATCAAGCAATTTAGGTCCTAACACCTTTGCTCTTGCTCTGCAGACGAGGAATACACCAACTGGTACAAAATATACTTCACTTGTGGAAAAGGGGCAAGAAAGTGTCTGCAGCAGCTTCTCTGCTTGCTGCAAACACAGACAACCAACAGGACTTGTGTCTTGAGAAAACCAACACAGCAACAGCAAAGCATAGTGTTCTACATAGCTCTTCCATGGAAAACAAGCAATTTAGATCCTAAAACCTTTGCTCTTGCTCTGCAGACAAGGAATACACCAACTGGTACAAAATATACTTCACTTGTGGAAAAGGGGCAAGAAAGTGTCTGCAGCAGCTTCTCTGCTTGCTGCAAACACAGACAACCAACAGGACTTGTGTCTTGAGAAAACCAACACAGCAACAGCAAAGCATAGTGTTCTACATAGCTCTTCCATGGAAAACAAGCAATTTAGATCCTAAAACCTTTGCTCTTGCTCTGCAGACAAGGAATACACCAACTGGTACAAAATATACTTCACTTGTGGAAAAGGGGCAAGAAAGTGTCTGCAGCAGCTTCTCTGCTTGCTGAAAACACAGGGAACAAACAGGGTTTGTGTCTTTAGAAAACCAACACAGCAACAGCAAAGCATAGTGTTCTACATAGCTCTTCCATGGAAAACAAGCAATTTAGATCCTAAAACCTTTGCTCTTGCTCTGCAGACGAGGAATACACCAACTGGTACAAAATATACTTCACTTGTGGAAAAGGGGCAAGAAAGTGTCTGCAGCAGCTTTTCTGCTCGCTGGAAACTCAGACAACCAACAAGACTTGTGTCTTGAGAAAACCAACACAGTAACAGCAAAGCATAGTGTTCTACAGAGCTCTTCCATGGAAATCAAGCAATTTAAGTCCTAAAACCTTTGCTCTTGCTTTGCAGACGAGGAACACACCAACTGGTACAAAATATACGTCAGTAGTGGAGAAAGCAGGTACGTGTCTTCAAGAGCTTCTCTGCTTGCTGAAAACACAGGGAACAAACAGGGCTTGTGTCTTTAGAAAACCAACACAGCAACAGCAAAGCATAGTGTTCTTAATAGCTCTTCCAATGAAATCAAGCAATTTAAGTCCTAAAACCTTTGATCCGTCTCTGCAGACGAGGAACACACCAACTGGTACAAAATATACTTCACTTGTGAAAAAGGGGCAAGAAAGTGTCTGCAGCAGCTTCTCTGCTTGCTGAAAACACAGGGAACAAACAGGGTTTGTGTCTTGAGAAAACCAACACAGCAACAGCAAAGCATAGTGTTCTACATAGCTCTTCCATGGAAAACAAGCAATTTAGATCCTAAAACCTTTGCTCTTGCTCTGCAGACGAGGAATACACAAACTGGTACAAAATATACTTCACTAGTGGAAAAGGAACAAGAAAGTGTCTGCAGCAGCTTCTCTGCTTGCTGAAAACACAGAGAACAAACAGGGCTTGTGTCTTGAGAAAACCAACACAGCAACAGCAAAGCATAGTGTTCTACATAGCTCTTCCATGGAAAACAAGCAATTTAGATCCTAAAACCTTTGCTCTTGCTCTGCAGACGAGGAATACACCAACTGGTACAAAATATACTTCAGTTGTGGAAAAGGGGCAAGAAAGTGTCTGCAGCAGCTTTTCTGCTCGCTGGAAACACATACAACTAACAAGGCTTGTGTCTTGAGAAAACCAACACAGTAACAGCAAAGCACAGTGTTCTACATATCTCTTCCAAGGAAATCAAGCAATTTAGGTCCTAAAACCTTTGCTCCTGCTCTCCAGACGAGGAATACACCAACTGGTACAAAATATACGTCAGTAGTGGAGAAAGCAGGTACGTGTCTTCAAGAGCTTCTCTGCTCGCTGCAAGTACAGAGAACAAACAGGGTTTGTTTCTTGAGAAAACCAACACAGCAACAGCAAAGCATAGTGTTCTACAGAGCTCTTCCATGGAAATCAAGCAATTTAGGTCCTAACACCTTTGCTCTTGCTCTGCAGACGAGGAATACACCAACTGGTACAAAATATACTTCACTTGTGAAAAAGGGGCAAGAAAGTGTCTGCAGCAGCTTCTCTGCTTGCTGCAAACACAGACAACCAACAGGACTTGTGTCTTGAGAAAACCAACACAGCAACAGCAAAGCATAGTGTTCTACAGAGCTCTTCCATGGAAAACAAGCAATTTAGATCCTAAAACCTTTGCTCTTGCTCTGCAGACGAGGAATACACAAACTGGTACAAAATATACTTCACTAGTGGAAAAGGAGCAAGAAACTGTCTGCAGCAGCTTCTCTGCTTGCTGAAAACACAGAGAACAAACAGGGCTTGTGTCTTGAGAAAACCAACACAGCAACAGCAAAGCATAGTGTTCTACATAGCTCTTCCATGGAATACAAGCAATTTAGATCCTAAAACCTTTGCTCTTGCTCTGCAGACGAGGAATACACCAACTGGTACAAAATATACTTCAGTTGTGGAAAAGGGGCAAGAAAGTGTCTGCAGCAGCTTTTCTGCTCGCTGGAAACACATACAACTAACAAGGCTTGTGTCTTGAGAAAACCAACACAGTAACAGCAAAGCACAGTGTTCTACATATCTCTTCCAAGGAAATCAAGCAATTTAGGTCCTAAAACCTTTGCTCCTGCTCTCCAGACGAGGAATACACCAACTGGTACAAAATATACGTCAGTAGTGGAGAAAGCAGGTACGTGTCTTTAAGAGCTTCTCTGCTCGCTGCAAGTACAGAGAACAAACAGGGTTTGTTTCTTGAGAAAACCGACACAGCAACAGCAAAGCATAGTGTTCTACAGAGCTCTTCCATGGAAATCAAGCAATTTAGGTCCTAACACCTTTGCTCTTGCTCTGCAGACGAGGAATGCACCAACTGGTACAAAATATACTTCACTTGTGGAAAAGGGGCAAGAAAGTGTCTGCAGCAGCTTCTCTGCTTGCTGCAAACACAGACAACCAACAGGACTTGTGTCTTGAGAAAACCAACACAGCAACAGCAAAGCACAGTGTTCTACATAGCTCTTCCATGGAAAACAAGCAATTTAGATCCTAAAACCTTTGCTCTTGCTCTGCAGACGAGGAATACACCAACTGGTACAAAATATACTTCACTTGTGGAAAAGGGGCAAGAAAGTGTCTGCAGCAGCTTCTCTGCTTGCTGAAAACACAGGGAACAAACAGGGTTTGTGTCTTTAGAAAACCAACACAGCAACAGCAAAGCATAGTGTTCTACATAGCTCTTCCATGGAAAACAAGCAATTTAGATCCTAAAACCTTTGCTCTTGCTCTGCAGACAAGGAATACACCAACTGGTACAAAATATACTTCACTTGTGGAAAAGGGGCAAGAAAGTGTCTGCAGCAGCTTCTCTGCTTGCTGAAAACACAGGGAACAAACAGGGTTTGTGTCTTGAGAAAACCAACACAGCAACAGCAAAGCACAGTGTTCTACATATCTCTTCCAAGGAAATCAAGCAATTTAGGTCCTAAAACCTTTGCTCCTGCTCTCCAGACGAGGAATACACCAACTGGTACAAAATATACTTCACTAGTGGAAAAGGAGCAAGAAAGTGTCTGCAGCAGCTTCTCTGCTTGCTGAAAACACAGGGAACAAACAGGGCTTGTGTCTTGAGAAAACAAACACAGCAACCGAAAACCATAGTGTTCTACAGAGCTCTTCCATGGAAAACAAGCAATTTAGATCCTAAAACCTTTGCTCTTGCTCTGCAGACGAGGAATACACCAACTGGTACAAAATATACTTCAGTTGTGGAAAAGGGGCAAGAAAGTGTCTGCAGCAGCTTTTCTGCTCGCTGGAAACTCAGACAACCAACAAGACTTGTGTCTTGAGAAAACCAACACAATAACAGCAAAGCATAGTGTTCTACAGAGCTCTTCCATGGAAATCAAGCAATTTAAGTCCTAAAACCTTTGCTCTTGCTTTGCAGACGAGGAACACACCAACTGGTACAAAATATACGTCAGTAGTGGAGAAAGCAGGTACGTGTCTTCAAGAGCTTCTCTGCTTGCTGCAAACACAGACAACCAACAGGACTTGTGTCTTGAGAAAACCAACACAGCAACAGCAAAGCATAGTGTTCTACATAGCTCTTCCATGGAAAACAAGCAATTTAGATCCTAAAACCTTTGCTCTTGCTCTGCAGACGAGGAATACACAAACTGGTACAAAATATACTTCACTAGTGGAAAAGGAGCAAGAAAGTGTCTGCAGCAGCTTCTCTGCTTGCTGAAAACACAGAGAACAAACAGGGCTTGTGTCTTGAGAAAACCAACACAGCAACAGCAAAGCATAGTGTTCTACATAGCTCTTCCATGGAAAACAAGCAATTTAGATCCTAAAACCTTTGCTCTTGCTCTGCAGACGAGGAATACACCAACTGGTACAAAATATACTTCACTTGTGGAAAAGGGGCAAGAAAGTGTCTGCAGCAGCTTTTCTGCTCGCTGGAAACACATACAACTAACAAGGCTTGTGTCTTGAGAAAACCAACACAGTAACAGCAAAGCACAGTGTTCTACATATCTCTTCCAAGGATATCAAGCAATTTAGGTCCTAAAACCTTTGCTCCTGCTCTCCAGACGAGGAATACACCAACTGGTACAAAATATACGTCAGTAGTGGAGAAAGCAGGTACGTGTCTTCAAGAGCTTCTCTGCTCGCTGCAAGTACAGAGAACAAACAGGGTTTGTTTCTTGAGAAAACCGACACAGCAACAGCAAAGCATAGTGTTCTACAGAGCTCTTCCATGGAAATCAAGCAATTTAGGTCCTAAAACCTTTGCTCTTGCTCTGCAGACGAGGAATACACCAACTGGTACAAAATATACTTCACTAGTGGAAAAGGAGCAAGAAAGTGTCTGCAGCAGCTTCTCTGCTTGCTGAAAACACAGAGAACAAACAGGGCTTGTGTCTTGAGAAAACAAACACAGCAACCGAAAACCATAGTGTTCTACATAGCTCTTCCATGGAAAACAAGCAATTTAGATCCTAAAACCTTTGCTCTTGCTCTGCAGACGAGGAATACACCAACTGGTACAAAATATACTTCACTTGTGGAAAAGGGGCAAGAAAGTGTCTGCAGCAGCTTTTCTGCTCGCTGGAAACTCAGACAACCAACAAGACTTGTGTCTTGAGAAAACCAACACAGTAACAGCAAAGCATAGTGTTCTACAGAGCTCTTCCATGGAAATCAAGCAATTTAAGTCCTAAAACCTTTGCTCTTGCTTTGCAGACGAGGAACACACCAACTGGTACAAAATATACGTCAGTAGTGGAGAAAGCAGGTACGTGTCTTCAAGAGCTTCTCTGCTTGCTGAAAACACAGGGAACAAACAGGGCTTGTGTCTTTAGAAAACCAACACAGCAACAGCAAAGCATAGTGTTCTTAACAGCTCTTCCAATGAAATCAAGCAATTTAAGTCCTAAAACCTTTGATCCGTCTCTGCAGACGAGGAACACACCAACTGGTACAAAATATACTTCACTTGTGAAAAAGGGGCAAGAAAGTGTCTGCAGCAGCTTCTCTGCTTGCTGAAAACACAGGGAACAAACAGGGTTTGTGTCTTGAGAAAACCAACACAGCAACAGCAAAGCATAGTGTTCTACATAGCTCTTCCATGGAAAACAAGCAATTTAGATCCTAAAACCTTTGCTCTTGCTCTGCAGACGAGGAATACACAAACTGGTACAAAATATACTTCACTAGTGGAAAAGGAGCAAGAAAGTGTCTGCAGCAGCTTCTCTGCTTGCTGAAAACACAGAGAACAAACAGGGCTTGTGTCTTGAGAAAACAAACACAGCAACCGAAAACCATAGTGTTCTACATAGCTCTTCCATGGAAAACAAGCAATTTAGATCCTAAAACCTTTGCTCTTGCTCTGCAGACGAGGAATACACCAACTGGTACAAAATATACTTCACTTGTGGAAAAGGGGCAAGAAAGTGTCTGCAGCAGCTTTTCTGCTCGCTGGAAACTCAGACAACCAACAAGACTTGTGTCTTGAGAAAACCAACACAGTAACAGCAAAGCATAGTGTTCTACAGAGCTCTTCCATGGAAATCAAGCAATTTAAGTCCTAAAACCTTTGCTCTTGCTTTGCAGACGAGGAACACACCAACTGGTACAAAATATACGTCAGTAGTGGAGAAAGCAGGTACGTGTCTTCAAGAGCTTCTCTGCTTGCTGAAAACACAGGGAACAAACAGGGCTTGTGTCTTTAGAAAACCAACACAGCAACAGCAAAGCATAGTGTTCTTAACAGCTCTTCCAATGAAATCAAGCAATTTAAGTCCTAAAACCTTTGATCCGTCTCTGCAGACGAGGAACACACCAACTGGTACAAAATATACTTCACTTGTGAAAAAGGGGCAAGAAAGTGTCTGCAGCAGCTTCTCTGCTTGCTGAAAACACAGGGAACAAACAGGGTTTGTGTCTTGAGAAAACCAACACAGCAACAGCAAAGCATAGTGTTCTACATAGCTCTTCCATGGAAAACAAGCAATTTAGATCCTAAAACCTTTGCTCTTGCTCTGCAGACGAGGAATACACAAACTGGTACAAAATATACTTCACTAGTGGAAAAGGAGCAAGAAAGTGTCTGCAGCAGCTTCTCTGCTTGCTGAAAACACAGAGAACAAACAGGGCTTGTGTCTTGAGAAAACCAACACAGCAACAGCAAAGCATAGTGTTCTACATAGCTCTTCCATGGAAAACAAGCAATTTAGATCCTAAAACCTTTGCTCTTGCTCTGCAGACGAGGAATACACCAACTGGTACAAAATATACTTCACTTGTGGAAAAGGGGCAAGAAAGTGTCTGCAGCAGCTTTTCTGCTCGCTGGAAACACATACAACTAACAAGGCTTGTGTCTTGAGAAAACCAACACAGTAACAGCAAAGCACAGTGTTCTACATATCTCTTCCAAGGAAATCAAGCAATTTAGGTCCTAAAACCTTTGCTCCTGCTCTCCAGACGAGGAATACACCAACTGGTACAAAATATACGTCAGTAGTGGAGAAAGCAGGTACGTGTCTTCAAGAGCTTCTCTGCTCGCTGCAAGTACAGAGAACAAACAGGGTTTGTTTCTTGAGAAAACCGACACAGCAACAGCAAAGCATAGTGTTCTACAGAGCTCTTCCATGGAAATCAAGCAATTTAGGTCCTAACACCTTTGCTCTTGCTCTGCAGACGAGGAATACACCAACTGGTACAAAATATACTTCACTTGTGGAAAAGGGGCAAGAAAGTGTCTGCAGCAGCTTCTCTGCTTGCTGCAAACACAGACAACCAACAGGACTTGTGTCTTGAGAAAACCAACACAGCAACAGCAAAGCATAGTGTTCTTAACAGCTCTTCCAATGAAATCAAGCAATTTAAGTCCTAAAACCTTTGATCCGTCTCTGCAGACGAGGAACACACCAACTGGTACAAAATATACTTCACTTGTGAAAAAGGGGCAAGAAAGTGTCTGCAGCAGCTTCTCTGCTTGCTGAAAACACAGGGAACAAACAGGGTTTGTGTCTTGAGAAAACCAACACAGCAACAGCAAAGCATAGTGTTCTACAGAGCTCTTCCATGGAAAACAAGCAATTTAGATCCTAAAACCTTTGCTCTTGCTCTGCAGACGAGGAATACACCAACTGGTACAAAATATACTTCACTAGTGGAAAAGGAGCAAGAAAGTGTCTGCAGCAGCTTCTCTGCTTGCTGAAAACACAGAGAACAAACAGGACTTGTGTCTTGAGAAAACCAACACAGCAACAGCAAAGCATAGTGTTCTACATAGCTCTTCCATGGAAAACAAGCAATTTAGATCCTAAAACCTTTGCTCTTGCTCTGCAGACGAGGAATACACCAACTGGTACAAAATATACTTCACTTGTGGAAAAGGGGCAAGAAAGTGTCTGCAGCAGCTTTTCTGCTCGCTGGAAACTCAGACAACCAACAAGACTTGTGTCTTGAGAAAACCAACACAGTAACAGCAAAGCATAGTGTTCTACAGAGCTCTTCCATGGAAATCAAGCAATTTAAGTCCTAAAACCTTTGCTCTTGCTTTGCAGACGAGGAACACACCAACTGGTACAAAATATACGTCAGTAGTGGAGAAAGCAGGTACGTGTCTTCAAGAGCTTCTCTGCTTGCTGAAAACACAGGGAACAAACAGGGCTTGTGTCTTTAGAAAACCAACACAGCAACAGCAAAGCATAGTGTTCTTAACAGCTCTTCCAATGAAATCAAGCAATTTAAGTCCTAAAACCTTTGATCCGTCTCTGCAGACGAGGAACACACCAACTGGTACAAAATATACTTCACTTGTGAAAAAGGGGCAAGAAAGTGTCTGCAGCAGCTTCTCTGCTTGCTGAAAACACAGGGAACAAACAGGGTTTGTGTCTTGAGAAAACCAACACAGCAACAGCAAAGCATAGTGTTCTACATAGCTCTTCCATGGAAAACAAGCAATTTAGATCCTAAAACCTTTGCTCTTGCTCTGCAGACGAGGAATACACAAACTGGTACAAAATATACTTCACTAGTGGAAAAGGAGCAAGAAAGTGTCTGCAGCAGCTTCTCTGCTTGCTGAAAACACAGAGAACAAACAGGGCTTGTGTCTTGAGAAAACCAACACAGCAACAGCAAAGCATAGTGTTCTACATAGCTCTTCCATGGAAAACAAGCAATTTAGATCCTAAAACCTTTGCTCTTGCTCTGCAGACGAGGAATACACCAACTGGTACAAAATATACTTCAGTTGTGGAAAAGGAGCAAGAAAGTGTCTGCAGCAGCTTTTCTGCTCGCTGGAAACACATACAACTAACAAGGCTTGTGTCTTGAGAAAACCAACACAGTAACAGCAAAGCACAGTGTTCTACATATCTCTTCCAAGGAAATCAAGCAATTTAGGTCCTAAAACCTTTGCTCCTGCTCTCCAGACGAGGAATACACCAACTGGTACAAAATATACGTCAGTAGTGGAGAAAGCAGGTACGTGTCTTCAAGAGCTTCTCTGCTCGCTGCAAGTACAGAGAACAAACAGGGTTTGTTTCTTGAGAAAACCGACACAGCAACAGCAAAGCATAGTGTTCTACAGAGCTCTTCCATGGAAATCAAGCAATTTAGGTCCTAAAACCTTTGCTCTTGCTCTGCAGACGAGGAATACACCAACTGGTACAAAATATACTTCACTTGTGGAAAAGGGGCAAGAAAGTGTCTGCAGCAGCTTCTCTGCTTGCTGAAAACACAGGGAACAAACAGGGTTTGTGTCTTGAGAAAACCAACACAGCAACAGCAAAGCATAGTGTTCTACATAGCTCTTCCATGGAAAACAAGCAATTTAGATCCTAAAACCTTTGCTCTTGCTCTGCAGACGAGGAATACACCAACTGGTACAAAATATACTTCACTTGTGGAAAAGGGGCAAGAAAGTGTCTGCAGCAGCTTTTCTGCTCGCTGGAAACTCAGACAACCAACAAGACTTGTGTCTTGAGAAAACCAACACAGTAACAGCAAAGCATAGTGTTCTACAGAGCTCTTCCATGGAAATCAAGCAATTTAAGTCCTAAAACCTTTGCTCTTGCTTTGCAGACGAGGAATACACCAACTGGTACAAAATATACGTCAGTAGTGGAGAAAGCAGGTACGTGTCTTCAAGAGCTTCTCTGCTTGCTGAAAACACAGGGAACAAACAGGGCTTGTGTCTTTAGAAAACCAACACAGCAACAGCAAAGCATAGTGTTCTTAACAGCTCTTCCAAAGAAATCAAGCAATTTAAGTCCTAAAACCTTTGATCCGTCTCTGCAGACGAGGAACACACCAACTGGTACAAAATATACTTCACTTGTGAAAAAGGGGCAAGAAAGTGTCTGCAGCAGCTTCTCTGCTTGCTGAAAACACAGGGAACAAACAGGGTTTGTGTCTTGAGAAAACCAACACAGCAACAGCAAAGCATAGTGTTCTACATAGCTCTTCCATGGAAAACAAGCAATTTAGATCCTAAAACCTTTGCTCTTGCTCTGCAGACGAGGAATACACAAACTGGTACAAAATATACTTCACTAGTGGAAAAGGAGCAAGAAAGTGTCTGCAGCAGCTTCTCTGCTTGCTGAAAACACAGAGAACAAACAGGGCTTGTGTCTTGAGAAAACCAACACAGCAACAGCAAAGCATAGTGTTCTACATAGCTCTTCCATGGAAAACAAGCAATTTAGATCCTAAAACCTTTGCTCTTGCTCTGCAGACGAGGAATACACCAACTGGTACAAAATATACTTCACTAGTGGAAAAGGAGCAAGAAAGTGTCTGCAGCAGCTTCTCTGCTTGCTGAAAACACAGAGAACAAACAGGGCTTGTGTCTTGAGAAAACCAACACAGCAACAGCAAAGCATAGTGTTTAACATAGCTCTTCCATGGAAAACAAGCAATTTAGATCCTAAAACCTTTGCTCTTGCTCTGCAGACGAGGAATACACCAACTGGTACAAAATATACTTCAGTTGTGGAAAAGGAGCAAGAAAGTGTCTGCAGCAGCTTCTCTGCTTGCTGAAAACACAGAGAACAAACAGGGCTTGTGTCTTGAGAAAACCAACACAGCAACAGCAAAGCATAGTGTTC
>NW_026960992.1:0-23935 GCF_021018805.1 Prinia subflava | reverse complement strand
CCTGCGAAGCAGGAACGGGGCTCGCCCTACTAGTAGCCTCAACACGCACCCACGGTTCAGACCACCTCCACAACTTTAACCTCCTAAAATGCTAAAAATCATCATACCAACTATTATACTCCTTCCCATGACCATATCCTCACCCAGCAAGTACCTTTGGGCTAATACCACAACACACAGCATATTAATTGCCGCCATTAGCCTACAGCTATTCACCCCAACATACTACCCAAAACAAAAACCTATCTCACTGGACTGCTATCGACCAAATCTCTTCCACCACTACTAGTCCTATCATGTTGACTCCTGCCTCTGATGCTAATGGCAAGTCAAAACCATCTAGAACAAGAACCAACCAACCGCAAACGAATCTTCATCACAACAATCATTCTAGCTCAACTATTCATCCTATCAGCCTTCTCAGCCTCGGAACTCATACTATTCTACATTGCTTTTGAAGCAACCCTAATCCCCACATTAATCCTCATCACCCGATGAGGAAACCAACCAGAACGACTTAAAGCCGGAATCTACCTACTGTTCTACACGCTTGCCAGCTCACTCCCCCTACTAATCGCCATCCTGCACCTACACAACCAAACTGGCACATTATACTTCCCAATACTTAAACTATCCCACCCAACCATCACACACTCCTGAACGGGCCTAGCAGCCAGCTTAGCCCTTCTCGTAGCATTCATGGTCAAAGCTCCACTATACGGACTACACCTATGACTGCCTAAAGCTCATGTAGAGGCCCCAATTGCCGGCTCAATGCTTCTCGCAGCCCTGCTCTTAAAACTGGGAGGCTACGGCATCATACGAGTCACTATCCTAGTAAACCCATCCCTAAACAACCTGCACTACCCATTCATCACCCTCTCTCTATGGGGAGCGCTCATAACTAGTGCCATCTGCCTACGACAAATCGACCTAAAGTCACTAATCGCTTACTCATCAGTAAGCCACATAGGCCTTGTCATCGCCGCAACTATAATCCAAACCCAATGAGCATTCTCAGGAGCAATGATCCTAATAATTTCACACGGACTAACCTCATCCATACTATTCTGCCTAGCCAACACAAACTACGAACGCACCCACAGCCGAATTCTACTACTAACACGAGGCATCCAGCCCCTACTCCCATTAATAGCCATCTGATGACTTTTAGCCAACCTAACAAACATGGCACTACCCCCCACAACTAACCTTATAGCAGAACTAACCATTGTAATCGCCCTGTTCAACTGATCCTCCCTAACAATCATCCTAACAGGCATTGCAATCCTCCTAACTGCCTCATACACCCTATACATACTAACAATGACACAACGAGGAGCACTCCCATCCCACATCACATCAATCCAAAACTCCTCCACACGAGAGCATCTTCTTATAGCCCTACACATAATCCCAATAGCCCTCCTCATCTTAAAGCCAGAGCTAATCTCCGGCATCCCAGTATGCAAGTATAGTTTCAACCCAAACATTAGACCGTGACTCTAAAGATAGAAGTTAAAACCTTCTTACCTGCCGAGGGGAGGTTTAACCAACAAGAACTGCTAATTCTTGCATCTGAGTCTAAAACCTCAGCCCCCTTACTTTCAAAGGATAATAGCAATCCAATGGTCTTAGGAACCACGTATCTTGGTGCAAATCCAAGTGAAAGTAATGGACCTACCACTAACCCTAAACACATTCACACTATTAACCCTAACAACCCTAACTACTCCAATCATTTTCCCACTATTATCAGACAGCCTCAAAAACACTCCCAACACCATCACACAAACAGTCAAAGCCTCATTTCTAATCAGCTTAGTCCCAATAACAATCCACATCCACTCAGGTATGGAAGGCCTGGTCTCCTCATGAGAATGAAAATTCATCATAAACTTCAAAATCCCAATCAGCCTTAAACTAGACTTTTACTCCCTTACATTCTTCCCAATTGCCCTATTCGTGTCATGGTCAATCCTGCAATTCGCAACATGATACATGGCCTCAGACCCACACATCACAAAATTCTTCACCTTCCTCCTACTGTTCCTAATTACCATGCTAATCCTAATCATCGCCAATAACCTATTTGTCCTGTTCATTGGATGAGAAGGAGTAGGGATCATATCCTTCCTCCTGATCAGCTGATGACACGGACGAGCAGAAGCCAACACCGCCGCCCTACAAGCAGTGCTTTACAACCGAATCGGAGACATTGGCCTCATCCTTTGCATAGCATGACTAGCCTATACCATAAACACCTGAGAACTCCAACAATTCCCCTCCACTTCACAGACCCCAACCTTACCCCTCCTAGGGCTGATCCTGGCAGCAACAGGCAAATCCGCTCAATTTGGATTACACCCATGACTCCCATCCGCAATAGAAGGCCCAACCCCAGTCTCAGCCTTACTACACTCAAGCACTATAGTAGTGGCCGGAATCTTCCTACTAATCCGAACCCACCCACTATTCCACAACAACCAAACAGCCCTCTCTCTCTGCCTTTGCCTGGGAGCCCTCTCCACCCTATTTGCAGCCACATGTGCCCTCACACAGAACGACATCAAAAAAATTATCGCCTTCTCCACCTCAAGTCAGCTAGGCCTAATAATAGTCACTATTGGATTAAACCTTCCACAACTAGCCTTCCTACACATCTCAACCCACGCATTCTTCAAGGCCATGCTATTCCTCTGCTCAGGCTCCATCATCCACAGCCTCAACGGAGAACAAGACATCCGAAAAATAGGAGGCCTCCAAAAAATGCTCCCAACAACCACCTCATGTCTCACTATCGGTAACCTAGCACTAATAGGAACCCCATTCCTAGCAGGATTTTACTCAAAGGACCAAATCATCGAAAACCTAAACACCTCATACCTAAACTCATGAGCCCTGCTCCTAACCCTGCTAGCCACATCATTCACCGCGGTCTATACAATCCGCATGACCGTTCTAGTCCAAAGCGGCTTCACCCGAATCCCTCCCCTAACCTCAATAAACGAAAACAACCCTGCAGTAATCCGCCCAATCACCCGACTAGCACTAGGAAGCATCACAGCTGGTTTAATCATTACCTCATACATCCTACCAACAAAAACACCACCCACAACCATACCCACATCAATCAAAATAACGGCCCTAGTAGTAACAGCCCTAGGAATCGCCCTAGCACTCGAACTATCAAAAATAGCCCAAACCCTAATCCTGACCAAACAAAACCCATTCTACAACTTCTCAATCTCCCTAGGCTATTTCAACCTACTAACCCACCGATCAAGCGTAACAAACCTATTATCAGGAGGACAAAACATCGCCTCACACCTCATAGACCTTTCCTGATACAAGCTATTAGGCCCAGAAGGCCTAGCCAATATGCAGTCAACAACATCCAAAACCGCTACCACATTCCACCAAGGCCTAATCAAAGCCTACCTAGGGTCCTTTGCCCTATCCATCCTAATCATCATTATTTCCACATACAGAAAACTTAATGGCCCCAAATCTTCGTAAAAACCACCCCCTACTAAAAGTCATCAACGACGCCCTAATTGACCTACCAACACCATCAAATATCTCATCATGATGAAACTTTGGATCCCTACTGGGTGTTTGCCTAGCCACACAAATCGTCACAGGACTACTGCTAGCCATACACTACACAGCAGACACCTCCCTAGCCTTCTCCTCCGTCACCCACATATGCCGAGACGTCCAATTCGGCTGACTAATCCGAAACCTCCACGCAAACGGAGCTTCATTCTTCTTCATCTGCCATCTACCTTCACATCGGCCGAGGCTTCTACTACGGCTCATACTTAAACAAAGAAACCTGAAACGTAGGGGTCATCCTCCTACTCACCCTCATAGCAACAGCCTTCGTAGGATACGTCCTGCCATGAGGACAAATATCATTCTGAGGAGCCACAGTCATCACGAACCTATTCTCAGCCATCCCCTACATCGGACAAACACTAGTTGAATGAGCATGAGGCGGATTCTCAGTAGACAACCCCACACTCACTCGATTCTTCGCTATCCACTTCCTACTACCATTCGTCATTGTAGGATTAACACTAGTCCACCTCACCCTCCTACACGAAACCGGATCAAACAATCCACTAGGTATCCCATCAGACTGCGACAAAATCCCATTCCACCCCTACTACTCCACAAAAGACATCGTAGGGTTCGCACTAATATTTATCCCCCTCGCCAGCCTAGCTCTATTCTTACCCAACCTGCTAGGAGACCCAGAAAACTTCACACCAGCCAACCCACTAGCCACACCCCCTCACATCAAACCCGAATGATACTTCCTATTCGCCTACGCCATCCTACGATCCATCCCAAACAAACTAGGAGGAGTCCTGGCCCTAGCCGCCTCCGTCCTAGTACTATTTCTCATGCCCCTCCTGCACACATCCAAACTACGTTCAATAACATTCCGCCCACTGTCACAAATTCTGTTTTGAACACTAGTAGCAAACCTTCTAGTACTAACCTGAGTAGGCAGCCAGCCAGTTGAACACCCATTCATCATCATTGGCCAACTAGCCTCATTTACCTACTTCACTATCATTCTAGTCCTCTTCCCAATTGTTTCCATCGTAGAAAACAAAATACTCAAACTCTAATACTCTAATAGTTTATTAAAACATTGGTCTTGTAAGCCAAAGATTGAAGACTCAACCTCTTCTTAGAGTTTCCCCCCCCCCCCTCCAAAAATTTTCGGCCGCGCCGGAAAGAATTAAAGAAAAGGGCCCCTCCAAAAATTTTCGGCCGCGCCGGAAAGAATTAAAGAAAAGGGCCCCTCCAAAAATTTTCGGCCGCGCCGGAAAGAATTAAAGAAAAGGGCCCCTCCAAAAATTTTCGGCCGCGCCGGAAAGAATTAAAGAAAAGGGCCCCTCCAAAAATTTTCGGCCGCGCCGGAAAGAATTAAAGAAAAGGGCCCCTCCAAAAATTTTCGGCCGCGCCGGAAAGAATTAAAGAAAAGGGCCCCTCCAAAAATTTTCGGCCGCGCCGGAAAAAAATTAAAGAAAAGGCCCCCCCCCCCCTTACCCCCCCCGCGGCTTTTTCATATTACTTAAGGTATGTATTGCGCCACATTAATTTATTATCCCCATCAGGCACTACATTAATGTAGGATATTCCACCCAAAGACCAACCTCACCTCCAACCCCCGCCCAACATTTTCTCCAAATAGATAATGTGCGAGCAGTCACACCACCCCCCCATTTTTGCTTCAGGTACCATCACACCCAGCTAACCCGACCAACATCACACTACAAGCGTCACCCGAGATCGACAGTCTCTACAACGTACCTAACAACCAGCCCCGGATACGAGGGAATGTCCCAGCGCACCTTTGAATTCACGAGGTCATACAATTCGCCCACCTCCTAAAGCAAGCCTCTCGACCAACAGCTTTCAAGCGCTCACAAGCCAGAGAACCTGGTTATCTATTAACCGTGCTCCTCACGAGAACCGAGCTACTCAACGTCAGTTATACCCACGTCCCTTGTCTTGAGCCCATACTTTCCCTCTTACCCTCGAGGCCCTACTTGCTCTTTTGCGCCACCCGTGGTAACTTCAGGACCATAAACTGCCTCGCCCTCTCTACTTGCTCTTCACAGATACAAGTGCTGGGGATGGACGCTCCTCATTTCCTCTCGTTATCGCGACATTTCCTTTCTCTTTCTCTTCTCTTCTTCTGGGGGCGTCTTCAATATGCCCTTCCAGTGCGTAGCAGGAGATATCTTCCTCTTGACGTGAGCATCACATTACCGGCGAGCTACCTGCCGACCACCTGTAAGCCCATAGTGTCATGGTTGAAGGATAAGGTCGTCGCAAACTTGACACTGATGCACTTTAGCCTCATTCATGAAACCCGCGCTTTTTACCTCTTAAGCCATTGAATAATGCAATGGTCACCGGACATAACTATTTTATTCTCACTTTGCTGAGACTTATACCTAAACCCATCATTTCACCCCCAAAATTTATTCACTTCATTTTTTATCGTGTAATTTTCATCAAAACAAACAAATAATTAACTATATATCCCTATATTATTCATGCAACCAAATTACACACCCCCCCACAACCTCAGAAAGAAAGGAATTAAACCTCCATCACCAACTCCCAAAGCTGGCATTTTAGACTAAACTACTTTCTGACACAACCCTAGACAGCCCGAATAGCCCCCCGAGACAACCCCCGCACAAGCTCTAGAACCACAAACAAAGTTAACAACAACCCCCATCCACCCACCAAGAACAACCCAACCCCACACGAATAAAACATAGCCACCCCACTAAAATCCAACCGTCCTACCAATAAACCACCACTATCAACCGTCCCCCCATCAACTAAAACCACAGAAGTACCTAGCACAACAGCACCAGCTCCAACAACTAACCCAATCCCCAATCCATACCCAACAACCCCCCAATCTACCCAAGCCTCAGGATAAGGATCCGCCGCCAATGAAACCGAATAAACAAACACCACCAACATCCCCCCCAAATACACTATAACAAGCACCAAAGACATGAAAGAAGCACCCAAACTAACCAACCAACCACAGCCAGCAATAGACGCCACGACCAACCCAACCACTCCATAATAAGGGGATGGATTAGAAGCAACCGCCAGCCCACCCAGAACAAAACAAAGCCCTATAAACAGAACAAACTTCATCATAATTCCCGCCCAGCCTCTACCTGGGATCTGCAGCCTGAAAAACTGCCGTTATCCTTTAACTACAGGAACTACTCCATTCAACATCACCACCAACATCACTTTTTATACTTCATTTTCACCATACCAACTATTCCCCCCCCCCCCCTTACCCCCCCCGCGGCTTTTTCATATTACTTAAGGTATGTATTGCGCCACATTAATTTATTATCCCCATCAGGCACTACATTAATGTAGGATATTCCACCCAAAGACCAACCTCACCTCCAACCCCCGCCCAACATTTTCTCCAAATAGATAATGTGCGAGCAGTCACACCACCCCCCCATTTTTGCTTCAGGTACCATCACACCCAGCTAACCCGACCAACATCACACTACAAGCGTCACCCGAGATCGACAGTCTCTACAACGTACCTAACAACCAGCCCCGGATACGAGGGAATGTCCCAGCGCACCTTTGAATTCACGAGGTCATACAATTCGCCCACCTCCTAAAGCAAGCCTCTCGACCAACAGCTTTCAAGCGCTCACAAGCCAGAGAACCTGGTTATCTATTAACCGTGCTCCTCACGAGAACCGAGCTACTCAACGTCAGTTATACCCACGTCCCTTGTCTTGAGCCCATACTTTCCCTCTTACCCTCGAGGCCCTACTTGCTCTTTTGCGCCACCCGTGGTAACTTCAGGACCATAAACTGCCTCGCCCTCTCTACTTGCTCTTCACAGATACAAGTGCTGGGGATGGACGCTCCTCATTTCCTCTCGTTATCGCGACATTTCCTTTCTCTTTCTCTTCTCTTCTTCTGGGGGCGTCTTCAATATGCCCTTCCAGTGCGTAGCAGGAGATATCTTCCTCTTGACGTGAGCATCACATTACCGGCGAGCTACCTGCCGACCACCTGTAAGCCCATAGTGTCATGGTTGAAGGATAAGGTCGTCGCAAACTTGACACTGATGCACTTTAGCCTCATTCATGAAACCCGCGCTTTTTACCTCTTAAGCCATTGAATAATGCAATGGTCACCGGACATAACTATTTTATTCTCACTTTGCTGAGACTTATACCTAAACCCATCATTTCACCCCCAAAATTTATTCACTTCATTTTTTATCGTGTAATTTTCATCAAAACAAACAAATAATTAACTATATATCCCTATATTATTCATGCAACCAAATTACACACCCACCACTACGACACTTAACCCAAACTTACCTGCCTTTTTTTGGACAAAAAACCAAACAAAAACAACACATCACCACTCACCAAACCAAACCCACCTAAGTCTTTGTAGCTTACAAAAAGCATGACACTGAAGATGTCAAGACGGCAGCCACACGCACCCAAAGACAAAAGACTTAGTCCTAACCTTACTGTTGGTTGTTGCTAAATATATACATGCAAGTATCCGCGCTCCAGTGTAGATGCCCTGGGTACCCTAAATTTAGGTCGACAGGAGCGGGTATCAGGCACACCCATCACCGTAGCCCAAAACGCCTTGCAATTGCCACACCCCCACGGGTATTCAGCAGTAATTAATATTAAGCAATGAGTGCAAACTTGACTTAGTTATAGCAAGCTAAGGGTCGGTAAATCCTGTGCCAGCCACCGCGGTCATACAGGAGACCCAAATCAACATTACTTAACGGCGTAAAGAGTGGTCACATGTTATCCAAGTAGCTAAGATTAAAAGGCAGCTGAGCCGTAGAAAGCCAAAGATGCCCATAAGGCCCCTACTTAAAGAAGATCTTAGAACAACGATTTATTGAAGCCCACGAAAGCCAGGGCCCAAACTGGGATTAGATACCCCACTATGCCTGGCCCTAAATCTTGATGCTCGATCTTACCGGAGCATCCGCCCGAGAACTACGAGCACAAACGCTTAAAACTCTAAGGACTTGGCGGTGCCCCAAACCCACCTAGAGGAGCCTGTTCTATAATCGATGATCCACGATACACCTTACCATTCCTTGCAACAGTTCAGCCTATATACCGCCGTCGCCAGCCCACCCACCCTGAAGGACCAACAGTGGACGCAATAGCCCTACAACGCTAATACGACAGGTCAAGGTATAGCCTATGGAATGGGAGCAATGGGCTACATTTTCTAGACTAGAACATACGGCAAAGGGACATGAAACTATCCCTGGAAGGCGGATTTAGCAGTAAAGAGAGACAATCGAGCCCTCTTTAAGCCGGCTCTGGGACACGTACATACCGCCCGTCACCCTCCTCAAAAGCGACCCCCCCCCCCCCATAAATTAATAAGTTGATCAGCCAAAGAGGAGGTAAGTCGTAACAAGGTAAGTGTACCGGAAGGTGCACTTAGAACACCAAGACGTAGCCTTAAATTAAAGCACTCAGCTTACACCTGAGAGATATCTGCTAACATCAGATCGTCTTGAATGCCAAACTCTAGCCCAACCTACATGACCCGGAATAACAAAGCTACTTCCAACACCCAACTAAAGCATTTATTAGTCCCAGTATAGGCGATAGAAAAGACACCATTGGAGCGATAGAGACCACGTACCGTAAGGGAAAGATGAAATAGCAATGAAAACTAAGCTAAAAACAGCAAAGATCAACCCTTGTACCTTTTGCATCATGGTCTAGCAAGAAAAACCAAGCAAAATGAATTTAAGTTTGCCACCCCGAAACCCAAGCGAGCTACTTGCGAGCAGCTATTATGAGCGAACCCGTCTCTGTTGCAAAAGAGTGGGATGACTTGCTAGTAGAGGTGAAAAGCCAATCGAGCTGGGTGATAGCTGGTTGCCTGTGAAATGAATCTTAGTTCACTCTTAATTCTTCTCCAAGGAACCTACAAACCCCAATGAAGCGAATTAAGGGCTATTTAAAGGAGGTACAGCTCCTTTAAAAAAGAATACAATCTCCACGAGCGGATAAACAACAAACCTGCAAAACCTACTGTGGGCCTTTAAGCAGCCATCAACAAAGAGTGCGTTAAAGCTCTGCACCTTAAAAATATAAAAACCACGTGACTCCCTCCCCACTAACGGGCTAACCTATAGAACAATAGGAGAATTAATGCTAGAATGAGTAACCAGGGTCCTCCCTCTTAGACGCAAGCTTACATCAGTACATTATTAACAAGCCACCAATATACGACAAATCAAACAAGCAGAGTATTAAACACTTTGTTAACCCGACATAGGAGCGTCCATTAAGAAAGATTAAAACCTGTAAAAGGAACTAGGCAAACCCGTCAAGGCCCGACTGTTTACCAAAAACATAGCCTTCAGCCAACCCACAGACAAGTATTGAAGGTGATGCCTGCCCGGTGACTATGTTCAACGGCCGCGGTATCCTAACCGTGCAAAGGTAGCGCAATCAATTGTCCCATAAATCGGGACCCGTATGAATGGCTAAACGAGGTCTTAACTGTCTCTTACAGGCAATCGGTGAAATTGATCTCCCTGTGCAAAAGCAGGGATAAACCCATAAGACGAGAAGACCCTGTGGAACTTTAAAAACAGCAACCACCCCAAAATACATACACCCCCACCCCGGGCTTACTTATCCATTGGGACGATGGTCTGCATTTTTTCGGTTGGGGCGACCTTGGAGCAAAACAAAACCTCCAAACATGGGACAACACCTCCAGACTAAGAGCCACTACTCAAAGTGCTAATAGCCACCAGATCCAATATAATTGATCAATGGACCAAGCTACCCCAGGGATAACAGCGCAATCTCCTCCGAGAGTCCATATCGACGGGGAGGTTTACGACCTCGATGTTGGATCAGGACATCCTAGTGGTGCAGCCGCTACTAAGGGTTCGTTTGTTCAACGATTAACAGTCCTACGTGATCTGAGTTCAGACCGGAGTAATCCAGGTCGGTTTCTATCTATGAACAACTCTTCCCAGTACGAAAGGATAGGAAAAGTGGGGCCAATACCACAAGCAAGCCCCCGCCTTAAGTAATGAAACCAACTAAATTACGAAAAGCTATCACACCCACCCACGTCCTAGAAAAGGACAAGCTAGCGTGGCAGAGCTCGGCAAATGCAAAAGGCTTAAGTCCTTTAACTCAGAGGTTCAAATCCTCTCCCTAGCTTACCAACCCCCATATGACCAACTACCCACTTCTAACCAGCCTAATCATAGCCACTTCCTATGCCCTCCCCATTCTAATTGCAGTAGCCTTCCTCACACTAGTAGAACGTAAAATCCTAAGTTACATGCAAGGACGAAAGGGCCCAAATGTCGTAGGCCCATTCGGACTACTACAACCCTTGGCAGACGGGGTGAAACTATTCATCAAAGAACCGATCCGCCCATCAACATCTTCCCCAATCCTATTCACCACAACTCCAATACTAGCCCTTCTCCTAGCGATTTCAATTTGAACCCCACTCCCACTACCATTCTCTCTCGCAGACCTCAACCTAGGCCTACTCTTTCTCCTAGCCATATCTAGCCTAGCCGTATACTCTATTCTATGATCAGGATGAGCCTCCAACTCAAAATATGCCCTAATTGGAGCACTACGAGCAGTAGCCCAAACCATCTCGTATGAAGTCACCCTAGCAATTATCCTACTCTCCATCATCCTACTCAGCGGAAATTACAACCTAAGCACTCTCGCAACCACCCAAGAACCCCTGTACCTTATCTTCTCATGCTGGCCACTAGCCATAATATGATACGTATCCACACTAGCCGAGACAAACCGAGCCCCATTTGACCTTACAGAGGGGGAGTCAGAACTAGTCTCTGGCTTCAACGTGGAATATGCAGCAGGACCATTCGCTTTATTCTTCCTAGCCGAATACGCCAACATCATGCTAATAAACACACTAACTACCATCTTATTCTTCAACCCAAGCTTCCTAAACCCTCCGCAAGAACTATTCCCTGTGATTCTAGCCACAAAAGTCCTCCTACTATCTGCTGGTTTCCTATGAGTCCGTGCTTCATATCCGCGCTTCCGATACGACCAGCTAATACACCTTCTATGAAAAAACTTCCTCCCACTCACACTGGCGATATGCTTGTGACACACCAGCATATCAATCTGTTACGCTGGACTTCCCCCCTACCTAAGAACCATAAAAGGAAATGTGCCTGAACGTCCCAAAGGGTCACTATGATAAAGTGAACATAGAGGTATACCAGCCCTCTCATTTCCTAACTTAGAAAAACAGGAATCGAACCTGCACTAAAGGGATCAAAACCCTCCATACTCCCATTATATTACTTTCTAGTAGGGTCAGCTAACAAAGCTATCGGGCCCATACCCCGAAAATGATGGTTTAACCCCTTCCCCTACTAATGAACCCACAAGCAAAATTAATTTTCGCAATCAGCCTGTTTATAGGGACTGCCATCACAATCTCGAGCAACCACTGAATAATAGCCTGGGCCGGCCTTGAAATCAACACCCTAGCAATCCTGCCACTGATCTCAAAATCCCACCATCCACGAGCCATTGAAGCCGCAACCAAGTACTTCCTTACCCAAGCAACTGCCTCCGCACTAGTCTTATTTTCCAGCATAACCAATGCATGGCACACACCGGACAATGGGACATCACCCAACTAACCCATCCAATATCGTGCCTCATCCTAACCTCCGCCCTAGCAATAAAACTAGGACTAGTCCCATTTCATTTCTGATTCCCAGAAGTCCTCCAAGGGTCCCCACTTACCACAGGCCTCCTCCTATCAACAATGATAAAATTACCCCCTATCTCACTGCTATTCATAACATCACCCTCACTAAACCCTACTCTGCTAGCCTGCATAGCAATCATATCTGCCGCTCTGGGAGGATGAATAGGACTAAACCAAACACAAATCCGAAAAATCCTAGCCTTCTCCTCCATCTCCCATCTAGGATGGATAACAATCATTATCTCGTACAACCCTAAACTAACCTTACTTAATTTTTACCTCTACACACTAATAACAATAGCAGTATTCCTAACTTTAAACACAATTAAAGTCTCAAAACTATCAACCCTAATAACTGCATGGACAAAGGTACCAGCACTAAACGCCATACTACTACTAACAATACTCTCTATAGCAGGACTGCCCCCATTAACAGGTTTCCTCCCAAAATGACTTATCATCCAAGAGCTAACTAAACAAGACATAATCCCAATAGCAACTTCAATCTCCCTCCTATCACTCCTAAGCCTATTCTTCTATCTTCGCCTAGCATACTGTGCAACAATCACACTACCCCCACACACCACCAACCACATTAAACAATGACATACTAACAAACCAACCAGCACCTTAATTGCCATCCTAATCACCATATCAACTGCACTCCTACCGGTTTCACCACTAATCACCACTATTATTTAAGAAACTTAGGATCACTTAAACCGAAGGCCTTCAAAGCCTTAAACAAGAGTTAAACCCTCTTAGTTTCTGCTAAGATCCGCAGGATGCTACCCCACATCTCCTGAATGCAACCCAGGTACTTTAATTAAGCTAGGACCTTACAACCCAACTAGGTAGATGGGCTTCGATCCCACAACAATATAGTTAACAGCTACATGCCCTAACCAACAGGCTTCTACCTAAGACTTCGGCGCAATCAATACGCATCTGCGAGTTTGCAACCCGCCGTGAATTTCACCACAAAGCCGATAAGAAGAGGAATTGAACCTCTGTAAAAAGGACTACAGCCTAACGCTTATACACTCAGCCATCTTACCTGTGACATTCATTAACCGATGATTATTCTCAACCAACCACAAAGATATCGGTACCCTATACCTAATTTTCGGCGCATGGGCCGGAATAGTGGGCACCTCACTAAGCCTTCTCATCCGAGCAGAACTAGGCCAACCAGGAGCCCTGCTCGGAGACGACCAAATCTACAACGTGATCGTTACAGCACATGCTTTCGTAATAATCTTCTTTATAGTTATACCAATTATGATCGGGGGCTTCGGCAACTGACTAGTCCCCCTAATAATTGGGGCCCCAGACATAGCATTCCCACGAATGAACAACATAAGCTTCTGACTTCTACCACCCTCTTTCCTCCTTCTCCTGGCTTCCTCCACAGTCGAGGCAGGAGCAGGTACGGGCTGAACAGTGTACCCCCCATTAGCCGGCAACTTAGCCCATGCTGGAGCTTCAGTTGACCTAGCCATCTTCTCCCTTCACCTAGCTGGAATCTCATCAATTCTGGGCGCAATCAACTTTATCACCACAGCAATTAACATAAAACCACCAGCCCTCTCCCAATACCAAACCCCCCTATTTGTCTGATCAGTACTTATCACAGCAGTCCTACTGCTTCTCTCCCTCCCTGTACTCGCTGCCGGAATCACTATACTACTAACCGACCGCAACCTAAATACCACTTTCTTTGACCCGGCAGGAGGAGGAGACCCAGTACTTT
Organism: Prinia subflava; assembly: GCF_021018805.1. NCBI lineage: Eukaryota > Metazoa > Chordata > Aves > Passeriformes > Cisticolidae > Prinia > Prinia subflava. Next base: position 9,834 of record NW_026960992.1, on the reverse strand, counting down.
ATCAACACCTATTCTGATTCTTCGGACACCCTGAAGTCTACATCCTCATTCTACCAGGATTCGGAATCATCTCCCACGTCGTAACCTACTACTCAGGAAAAAAAGAACCTTTCGGTTATATAGGAATGGTATGAGCTATACTTTCCATCGGGTTCCTAGGATTTATCGTTTGGGCCCACCATATATTCACAGTAGGCATGGACGTAGACACCCGAGCATACTTCACATCAGCCACTATAATCATCGCCATCCCAACTGGCATTAAAGTATTCAGCTGACTAGCAACACTCCACGGAGGCATTATCAAATGAGACCCACCCATACTATGGGCCCTAGGATTCATCTTCCTATTCACCATCGGGGGCCTAACAGGGATCGTTTTAGCAAACTCTTCACTAGACATTGCTCTGCACGATACCTACTATGTAGTAGCTCACTTCCACTATGTACTATCAATAGGAGCAGTATTCGCAATTCTAGCCGGATTCACACACTGATTCCCACTATTCACCGGGTACACTCTACATTCCACATGAGCCAAAATCCACTTCGGAGTAATATTTGTAGGCGTTAACCTCACCTTCTTCCCACAACACTTCCTTGGCCTAGCTGGCATGCCACGTCGATACTCAGACTACCCAGACGCCTACACACTATGAAACACCATCTCATCAGTAGGTTCCCTAATCTCTATAACAGCCGTAATCATGCTAGTATTCATCATCTGAGAAGCCTTCGCATCCAAACGCAAAGCTTTCCAACCAGAACTTACAAGCACAAATATCGAATGAATCTACGGTTGCCCACCCCCATTCCACACCTTTGAAGAACCAGCCTTTGTCCAAGTACAAGAAAGGAAGGACTCGAACCCTCATATGTTGGTTTCAAGCCAACCGCATAAAACCACTTATGCTTCTTTCTCATAGAGACGCTAGTAAAACGATTACATAGCCTTGTCAAGGCTATATTGCAGGTGAAAACCCTGTGCGCCTCAAAATATGGCCAACCACTCACAACTTAATTTCCAAGACGCCTCATCACCAATTATAGAAGAACTGATACAATTCCACGACCACGCCATAATAGTGGCCCTAGCCATCTGCAGCTTGGTCCTCTATCTACTGACTCTAATACTAACAGGTAAACTCTCATCAAATACAGTTGATGCACAGGCGATCGAACTAGTATGAACAATCCTACCAGCCATAGTACTAATCACCCTAGCCCTGCCATCCCTGCGCATCCTATACATGATGGATGAAGTCAACCAACCAGACCTCACTCTAAAAGCCATTGGACACCAATGGTACTGATCCTACGAGTACACCGACTTCAAAGACCTAACATTCGACTCCTACATAACACCAACATCAGAGCTCCCACTAGGACACTTTCGACTTCTAGAAGTAGACCACCGTGTTATCGTCCCAATAAACTCTACCATCCGAGTTATTGTCACCGCTGACGACGTCCTGCACTCATGAGCTGTACCAAGCCTAGGCGTCAAAACGGATGCAATCCCAGGACGACTAAACCAAACTTCCTTCCTAGCAAACCGACCAGGAGTATTCTACGGACAATGCTCAGAGATCTGCGGAGCAAACCACAGCTTCATACCAATCGTAGTAGAGTCCACACCACTTGACAACTTCGAAAACTGATCTTCTCTACTATCTTCCTAATCATTAAGAAGCTATGAAACAGCGTTAGCCTTTTAAGCTAGAGAAAGAGGGACGCTAACCCTCCTTAATGACATGCCACAACTCAACCCAAATCCATGATTTTTTATCATACTAACCTCATGACTAACATTTTCAATAATCATCCAACCTAAAATCCTATCCATAACATCCCCAAACCCACCACTCAACAAGACCACTACCACCACCCCTACTACCCCATGAACTTGACCATGAACCTAAGTTTCTTCGACCAATTCTCAAGTCCATCCCTACTGGGCATTCCACTAATCCTCATCTCAATCACTTTCCCAGCCCTACTACTACCGTCACAAAACAACCGCTGGGTGACGAGCCGTCTATCCACCCTACAACTATGAGCGGTCAACCTCATCACAAAGCAACTAATAATACCACTGAACAAAAAAGGACACAAATGAGCCCTAATCCTAACCTCATTAATGGTATTCCTCCTACTAATCAACCTTCTAGGCCTATTGCCCTACACATTCACTCCAACCACCCAACTATCCATGAGCCTAGCCCTAGCCTTCCCACTATGACTAGCCACCCTCCTCACAGGGTTACGCAACCAACCTTCAACTACCCTAGGGCACCTGCTACCAGAAGGCACTCCAACACCGCTGATCCCAGCACTGGTCTTAATTGAAACAACAAGCCTTCTAATTCGTCCTATTGCGCTAGGAGTACGACTAACAGCCAACCTCACAGCAGGACACCTTTTAATCCAACTTATTTCTACCGCCACGATCGCCTTACTATCGACCATACCTATGGTCTCCCTACTAACATTCCTAATCCTGCTGCTACTAACCATCCTGGAAGTAGCCGTAGCCATGATCCAGGCCTACGTCTTTGTCCTCCTACTCAGCCTCTACCTCCAAGAAAACATCTAACACAATGGCACACCAAGCACACTCCTACCACATAGTAGATCCAAGCCCATGACCCATCTTCGGAGCAGCCGCCGCCCTACTAACCACGTCCGGCCTAACCATATGATTCCACTACCACTCCCCACAACTACTTGCCATTGGCCTATTATCAACCACCCTAGTCATATTCCAATGATGACGAGACATTGTACGCGAAAGCACATTCCAAGGTCACCACACTCCCACCGTCCAAAAAGGGCTACGATACGGCATAGTCCTGTTCATCACATCAGAAGCTTTCTTCTTCCTAGGCTTCTTCTGAGCCTTCTTCCACTCAAGCCTAGCCCCAACCCCAGAACTAGGAGGACAATGACCACCAGCAGGAATCAAACCCTTGAACCCCATAGAAGTACCGCTACTAAACACTGCCATCCTACTAGCTTCAGGAATCACCGTCACATGAGCCCATCACGCTATCATAGAGGCCCGCCGAAAACAAGCAATCTATGCTCTCACCTTAACTGTCCTCCTAGGATTCTACTTTACCGCACTACAAGCCATAGAATACTACGAAGCTCCCTTCTCCATCGCAGACGGAGTATACGGGTCTACCTTCTTCGTAGCCACTGGATTTCACGGCCTACACGTAATCATTGGCTCCACATTCCTCCTAATCTGCCTCCTACGCCTCATTAAATTCCACTTTACACCAAACCATCACTTTGGTTTCGAAGCAGCAGCCTGATACTGACACTTTGTAGACGTCGTATGACTATTCCTATATATCTCTATTTACTGATGAGGATCCTGCTCTTCTAGTATACTAATTACAATCGACTTCCAATCCTTAAAATCTGGTTCAAACCCAGAGAAGAGCAATAAACATAATCACATTTATAATCACCCTATCCATAACCCTAAGCATCGCCCTAACCATACTAAACCTATGACTGGCCCAAACGAACCCAGACTCAGAAAAACTATCCCCATACGAATGCGGCTTTGACCCATTAGGATCCGCTCGACTACCATTCTCCATTCGATTCTTCCTAGTAGCAATCCTATTCCTACTGTTCGACCTAGAAATTGCCCTACTCCTACCTCTTCCATGAGCCACCCAACTCCAAGCCCCAACCACTACACTAACATGAGCCTCAGTCCTTATCCTACTCCTCACCCTAGGTCTAGTGTACGAATGAACCCAAGGAGGGCTAGAATGGGCCGAATAACAGAAAGTTAGTCTAACCAAGACAGTTGATTTCGACTCAACAGATTATAGCCACAACCCTATAACTTTCTTAATGACCCTCCTACACCTAAGCTTCTACTCAGCCTTCTCCCTAAGCGCCTTAGGCCTAGCCTTCCACCGAACCCACCTAATCTCAGCCTTACTATGCTTAGAGGGCATGATATTGTCTATATATGTAGCCCTGTCAATATGACCCATCCAAACACAAATAACATCCGCCACCATACTACCAATACTTATACTAACATTCTCAGCCTGCGAAGCAGGAACGGGGCTCGCCCTACTAGTAGCCTCAACACGCACCCACGGTTCAGACCACCTCCACAACTTTAACCTCCTAAAATGCTAAAAATCATCATACCAACTATTATACTCCTTCCCATGACCATATCCTCACCCAGCAAGTACCTTTGGGCTAATACCACAACACACAGCATATTAATTGCCGCCATTAGCCTACAGCTATTCACCCCAACATACTACCCAAACAAAAACCTATCTCACTGGACTGCTATCGACCAAATCTCTTCACCACTACTAGTCCTATCATGTTGACTCCTGCCTCTGATGCTAATGGCAAGTCAAAACCATCTAGAACAAGAACCAACCAACCGCAAACGAATCTTCATCACAACAATCATTCTAGCTCAACTATTCATCCTATCAGCCTTCTCAGCCTCGGAACTCATACTATTCTACATTGCTTTTGAAGCAACCCTAATCCCCACATTAATCCTCATCACCCGATGAGGAAACCAACCAGAACGACTTAAAGCCGGAATCTACCTACTGTTCTACACGCTTGCCAGCTCACTCCCCCTACTAATCGCCATCCTGCACCTACACAACCAAACTGGCACATTATACTTCCCAATACTTAAACTATCCCACCCAACCATCACACACTCCTGAACGGGCCTAGCAGCCAGCTTAGCCCTTCTCGTAGCATTCATGGTCAAAGCTCCACTATACGGACTACACCTATGACTGCCTAAAGCTCATGTAGAGGCCCCAATTGCCGGCTCAATGCTTCTCGCAGCCCTGCTCTTAAAACTGGGAGGCTACGGCATCATACGAGTCACTATCCTAGTAAACCCATCCCTAAACAACCTGCACTACCCATTCATCACCCTCTCTCTATGGGGAGCGCTCATAACTAGTGCCATCTGCCTACGACAAATCGACCTAAAGTCACTAATCGCTTACTCATCAGTAAGCCACATAGGCCTTGTCATCGCCGCAACTATAATCCAAACCCAATGAGCATTCTCAGGAGCAATGATCCTAATAATTTCACACGGACTAACCTCATCCATACTATTCTGCCTAGCCAACACAAACTACGAACGCACCCACAGCCGAATTCTACTACTAACACGAGGCATCCAGCCCCTACTCCCATTAATAGCCATCTGATGACTTTTAGCCAACCTAACAAACATGGCACTACCCCCCACAACTAACCTTATAGCAGAACTAACCATTGTAATCGCCCTGTTCAACTGATCCTCCCTAACAATCATCCTAACAGGCATTGCAATCCTCCTAACTGCCTCATACACCCTATACATACTAACAATGACACAACGAGGAGCACTCCCATCCCACATCACATCAATCCAAAACTCCTCCACACGAGAGCATCTTCTTATAGCCCTACACATAATCCCAATAGCCCTCCTCATCTTAAAGCCAGAGCTAATCTCCGGCATCCCAGTATGCAAGTATAGTTTCAACCCAAACATTAGACCGTGACTCTAAAGATAGAAGTTAAAACCTTCTTACCTGCCGAGGGGAGGTTTAACCAACAAGAACTGCTAATTCTTGCATCTGAGTCTAAAACCTCAGCCCCCTTACTTTCAAAGGATAATAGCAATCCAATGGTCTTAGGAACCACGTATCTTGGTGCAAATCCAAGTGAAAGTAATGGACCTACCACTAACCCTAAACACATTCACACTATTAACCCTAACAACCCTAACTACTCCAATCATTTTCCCACTATTATCAGACAGCCTCAAAAACACTCCCAACACCATCACACAAACAGTCAAAGCCTCATTTCTAATCAGCTTAGTCCCAATAACAATCCACATCCACTCAGGTATGGAAGGCCTGGTCTCCTCATGAGAATGAAAATTCATCATAAACTTCAAAATCCCAATCAGCCTTAAACTAGACTTTTACTCCCTTACATTCTTCCCAATTGCCCTATTCGTGTCATGGTCAATCCTGCAATTCGCAACATGATACATGGCCTCAGACCCACACATCACAAAATTCTTCACCTTCCTCCTACTGTTCCTAATTACCATGCTAATCCTAATCATCGCCAATAACCTATTTGTCCTGTTCATTGGATGAGAAGGAGTAGGGATCATATCCTTCCTCCTGATCAGCTGATGACACGGACGAGCAGAAGCCAACACCGCCGCCCTACAAGCAGTGCTTTACAACCGAATCGGAGACATTGGCCTCATCCTTTGCATAGCATGACTAGCCTATACCATAAACACCTGAGAACTCCAACAATTCCCCTCCACTTCACAGACCCCAACCTTACCCCTCCTAGGGCTGATCCTGGCAGCAACAGGCAAATCCGCTCAATTTGGATTACACCCATGACTCCCATCCGCAATAGAAGGCCCAACCCCAGTCTCAGCCTTACTACACTCAAGCACTATAGTAGTGGCCGGAATCTTCCTACTAATCCGAACCCACCCACTATTCCACAACAACCAAACAGCCCTCTCTCTCTGCCTTTGCCTGGGAGCCCTCTCCACCCTATTTGCAGCCACATGTGCCCTCACACAGAACGACATCAAAAAAATTATCGCCTTCTCCACCTCAAGTCAGCTAGGCCTAATAATAGTCACTATTGGATTAAACCTTCCACAACTAGCCTTCCTACACATCTCAACCCACGCATTCTTCAAGGCCATGCTATTCCTCTGCTCAGGCTCCATCATCCACAGCCTCAACGGAGAACAAGACATCCGAAAAATAGGAGGCCTCCAAAAAATGCTCCCAACAACCACCTCATGTCTCACTATCGGTAACCTAGCACTAATAGGAACCCCATTCCTAGCAGGATTTTACTCAAAGGACCAAATCATCGAAAACCTAAACACCTCATACCTAAACTCATGAGCCCTGCTCCTAACCCTGCTAGCCACATCATTCACCGCGGTCTATACAATCCGCATGACCGTTCTAGTCCAAAGCGGCTTCACCCGAATCCCTCCCCTAACCTCAATAAACGAAAACAACCCTGCAGTAATCCGCCCAATCACCCGACTAGCACTAGGAAGCATCACAGCTGGTTTAATCATTACCTCATACATCCTACCAACAAAAACACCACCCACAACCATACCCACATCAATCAAAATAACGGCCCTAGTAGTAACAGCCCTAGGAATCGCCCTAGCACTCGAACTATCAAAAATAGCCCAAACCCTAATCCTGACCAAACAAAACCCATTCTACAACTTCTCAATCTCCCTAGGCTATTTCAACCTACTAACCCACCGATCAAGCGTAACAAACCTATTATCAGGAGGACAAAACATCGCCTCACACCTCATAGACCTTTCCTGATACAAGCTATTAGGCCCAGAAGGCCTAGCCAATATGCAGTCAACAACATCCAAAACCGCTACCACATTCCACCAAGGCCTAATCAAAGCCTACCTAGGGTCCTTTGCCCTATCCATCCTAATCATCATTATTTCCACATACAGAAAACTTAATGGCCCCAAATCTTCGTAAAAACCACCCCCTACTAAAAGTCATCAACGACGCCCTAATTGACCTACCAACACCATCAAATATCTCATCATGATGAAACTTTGGATCCCTACTGGGTGTTTGCCTAGCCACACAAATCGTCACAGGACTACTGCTAGCCATACACTACACAGCAGACACCTCCCTAGCCTTCTCCTCCGTCACCCACATATGCCGAGACGTCCAATTCGGCTGACTAATCCGAAACCTCCACGCAAACGGAGCTTCATTCTTCTTCATCTGCATCTACCTTCACATCGGCCGAGGCTTCTACTACGGCTCATACTTAAACAAAGAAACCTGAAACGTAGGGGTCATCCTCCTACTCACCCTCATAGCAACAGCCTTCGTAGGATACGTCCTGCCATGAGGACAAATATCATTCTGAGGAGCCACAGTCATCACGAACCTATTCTCAGCCATCCCCTACATCGGACAAACACTAGTTGAATGAGCATGAGGCGGATTCTCAGTAGACAACCCCACACTCACTCGATTCTTCGCTATCCACTTCCTACTACCATTCGTCATTGTAGGATTAACACTAGTCCACCTCACCCTCCTACACGAAACCGGATCAAACAATCCACTAGGTATCCCATCAGACTGCGACAAAATCCCATTCCACCCCTACTACTCCACAAAAGACATCGTAGGGTTCGCACTAATATTTATCCCCCTCGCCAGCCTAGCTCTATTCTTACCCAACCTGCTAGGAGACCCAGAAAACTTCACACCAGCCAACCCACTAGCCACACCCCCTCACATCAAACCCGAATGATACTTCCTATTCGCCTACGCCATCCTACGATCCATCCCAAACAAACTAGGAGGAGTCCTGGCCCTAGCCGCCTCCGTCCTAGTACTATTTCTCATGCCCCTCCTGCACACATCCAAACTACGTTCAATAACATTCCGCCCACTGTCACAAATTCTGTTTTGAACACTAGTAGCAAACCTTCTAGTACTAACCTGAGTAGGCAGCCAGCCAGTTGAACACCCATTCATCATCATTGGCCAACTAGCCTCATTTACCTACTTCACTATCATTCTAGTCCTCTTCCCAATTGTTTCCATCGTAGAAAACAAAATACTCAAACTCTAATACTCTAATAGTTTATTAAAACATTGGTCTTGTAAGCCAAAGATTGAAGACTCAACCTCTTCTTAGAGTTTCCCCCCCCCCTCCAAAAATTTTCGGCCGCGCCGGAAAGAATTAAAGAAAAGGGCCCCTCCAAAAATTTTCGGCCGCGCCGGAAAAAAATTAAAGAAAAGGCCCCCCCCCCCTTACCCCCCCCGCGGCTTTTTCATATTACTTAAGGTATGTATTGCGCCACATTAATTTATTATCCCCATCAGGCACTACATTAATGTAGGATATTCCACCCAAAGACCAACCTCACCTCCAACCCCCGCCCAACATTTTCTCCAAATAGATAATGTGCGAGCAGTCACACCACCCCCCCATTTTTGCTTCAGGTACCATCACACCCAGCTAACCCGACCAACATCACACTACAAGCGTCACCCGAGATCGACAGTCTCTACAACGTACCTAACAACCAGCCCCGGATACGAGGGAATGTCCCAGCGCACCTTTGAATTCACGAGGTCATACAATTCGCCCACCTCCTAAAGCAAGCCTCTCGACCAACAGCTTTCAAGCGCTCACAAGCCAGAGAACCTGGTTATCTATTAACCGTGCTCCTCACGAGAACCGAGCTACTCAACGTCAGTTATACCCACGTCCCTTGTCTTGAGCCCATACTTTCCCTCTTACCCTCGAGGCCCTACTTGCTCTTTTGCGCCACCCGTGGTAACTTCAGGACCATAAACTGCCTCGCCCTCTCTACTTGCTCTTCACAGATACAAGTGCTGGGGATGGACGCTCCTCATTTCCTCTCGTTATCGCGACATTTCCTTTCTCTTTCTCTTCTCTTCTTCTGGGGGCGTCTTCAATATGCCCTTCCAGTGCGTAGCAGGAGATATCTTCCTCTTGACGTGAGCATCACATTACCGGCGAGCTACCTGCCGACCACCTGTAAGCCCATAGTGTCATGGTTGAAGGATAAGGTCGTCGCAAACTTGACACTGATGCACTTTAGCCTCATTCATGAAACCCGCGCTTTTTACCTCTTAAGCCATTGAATAATGCAATGGTCACCGGACATAACTATTTTATTCTCACTTTGCTGAGACTTATACCTAAACCCATCATTTC
>NW_026960991.1:0-24068 GCF_021018805.1 Prinia subflava | reverse complement strand
CAGACCTCAACCTAGGCCTACTCTTTCTCCTAGCCATATCTAGCCTAGCCGTATACTCTATTCTATGATCAGGATGAGCCTCCAACTCAAAATATGCCCTAATTGGAGCACTACGAGCAGTAGCCCAAACCATCTCGTATGAAGTCACCCTAGCAATTATCCTACTCTCCATCATCCTACTCAGCGGAAATTACAACCTAAGCACTCTCGCAACCACCCAAGAACCCCTGTACCTTATCTTCTCATGCTGGCCACTAGCCATAATATGATACGTATCCACACTAGCCGAGACAAACCGAGCCCCATTTGACCTTACAGAGGGGGAGTCAGAACTAGTCTCTGGCTTCAACGTGGAATATGCAGCAGGACCATTCGCTTTATTCTTCCTAGCCGAATACGCCAACATCATGCTAATAAACACACTAACTACCATCTTATTCTTCAACCCAAGCTTCCTAAACCCTCCGCAAGAACTATTCCCTGTGATTCTAGCCACAAAAGTCCTCCTACTATCTGCTGGTTTCCTATGAGTCCGTGCTTCATATCCGCGCTTCCGATACGACCAGCTAATACACCTTCTATGAAAAAACTTCCTCCCACTCACACTGGCGATATGCTTGTGACACACCAGCATATCAATCTGTTACGCTGGACTTCCCCCCTACCTAAGAACCATAAAAGGAAATGTGCCTGAACGTCCCAAAGGGTCACTATGATAAAGTGAACATAGAGGTATACCAGCCCTCTCATTTCCTAACTTAGAAAAACAGGAATCGAACCTGCACTAAAGGGATCAAAACCCTCCATACTCCCATTATATTACTTTCTAGTAGGGTCAGCTAACAAAGCTATCGGGCCCATACCCCGAAAATGATGGTTTAACCCCTTCCCCTACTAATGAACCCACAAGCAAAATTAATTTTCGCAATCAGCCTGTTTATAGGGACTGCCATCACAATCTCGAGCAACCACTGAATAATAGCCTGGGCCGGCCTTGAAATCAACACCCTAGCAATCCTGCCACTGATCTCAAAATCCCACCATCCACGAGCCATTGAAGCCGCAACCAAGTACTTCCTTACCCAAGCAACTGCCTCCGCACTAGTCTTATTTTCCAGCATAACCAATGCATGGCACACCGGACAATGGGACATCACCCAACTAACCCATCCAATATCGTGCCTCATCCTAACCTCCGCCCTAGCAATAAAACTAGGACTAGTCCCATTTCATTTCTGATTCCCAGAAGTCCTCCAAGGGTCCCCACTTACCACAGGCCTCCTCCTATCAACAATGATAAAATTACCCCCTATCTCACTGCTATTCATAACATCACCCTCACTAAACCCTACTCTGCTAGCCTGCATAGCAATCATATCTGCCGCTCTGGGAGGATGAATAGGACTAAACCAAACACAAATCCGAAAAATCCTAGCCTTCTCCTCCATCTCCCATCTAGGATGGATAACAATCATTATCTCGTACAACCCTAAACTAACCTTACTTAATTTTTACCTCTACACACTAATAACAATAGCAGTATTCCTAACTTTAAACACAATTAAAGTCTCAAAACTATCAACCCTAATAACTGCATGGACAAAGGTACCAGCACTAAACGCCATACTACTACTAACAATACTCTCTATAGCAGGACTGCCCCCATTAACAGGTTTCCTCCCAAAATGACTTATCATCCAAGAGCTAACTAAACAAGACATAATCCCAATAGCAACTTCAATCTCCCTCCTATCACTCCTAAGCCTATTCTTCTATCTTCGCCTAGCATACTGTGCAACAATCACACTACCCCCACACACCACCAACCACATTAAACAATGACATACTAACAAACCAACCAGCACCTTAATTGCCATCCTAATCACCATATCAACTGCACTCCTACCGGTTTCACCACTAATCACCACTATTATTTAAGAAACTTAGGATCACTTAAACCGAAGGCCTTCAAAGCCTTAAACAAGAGTTAAACCCTCTTAGTTTCTGCTAAGATCCGCAGGATGCTACCCCACATCTCCTGAATGCAACCCAGGTACTTTAATTAAGCTAGGACCTTACAACCCAACTAGGTAGATGGGCTTCGATCCCACAACAATATAGTTAACAGCTACATGCCCTAACCAACAGGCTTCTACCTAAGACTTCGGCGCAATCAATACGCATCTGCGAGTTTGCAACCCGCCGTGAATTTCACCACAAAGCCGATAAGAAGAGGAATTGAACCTCTGTAAAAAGGACTACAGCCTAACGCTTATACACTCAGCCATCTTACCTGTGACATTCATTAACCGATGATTATTCTCAACCAACCACAAAGATATCGGTACCCTATACCTAATTTTCGGCGCATGGGCCGGAATAGTGGGCACCTCACTAAGCCTTCTCATCCGAGCAGAACTAGGCCAACCAGGAGCCCTGCTCGGAGACGACCAAATCTACAACGTGATCGTTACAGCACATGCTTTCGTAATAATCTTCTTTATAGTTATACCAATTATGATCGGGGGCTTCGGCAACTGACTAGTCCCCCTAATAATTGGGGCCCCAGACATAGCATTCCCACGAATGAACAACATAAGCTTCTGACTTCTACCACCCTCTTTCCTCCTTCTCCTGGCTTCCTCCACAGTCGAGGCAGGAGCAGGTACGGGCTGAACAGTGTACCCCCCATTAGCCGGCAACTTAGCCCATGCTGGAGCTTCAGTTGACCTAGCCATCTTCTCCCTTCACCTAGCTGGAATCTCATCAATTCTGGGCGCAATCAACTTTATCACCACAGCAATTAACATAAAACCACCAGCCCTCTCCCAATACCAAACCCCCCTATTTGTCTGATCAGTACTTATCACAGCAGTCCTACTGCTTCTCTCCCTCCCTGTACTCGCTGCCGGAATCACTATACTACTAACCGACCGCAACCTAAATACCACTTTCTTTGACCCGGCAGGAGGAGGAGACCCAGTACTTTATCAACACCTATTCTGATTCTTCGGACACCCTGAAGTCTACATCCTCATTCTACCAGGATTCGGAATCATCTCCCACGTCGTAACCTACTACTCAGGAAAAAAAGAACCTTTCGGTTATATAGGAATGGTATGAGCTATACTTTCCATCGGGTTCCTAGGATTTATCGTTTGGGCCCACCATATATTCACAGTAGGCATGGACGTAGACACCCGAGCATACTTCACATCAGCCACTATAATCATCGCCATCCCAACTGGCATTAAAGTATTCAGCTGACTAGCAACACTCCACGGAGGCATTATCAAATGAGACCCACCCATACTATGGGCCCTAGGATTCATCTTCCTATTCACCATCGGGGGCCTAACAGGGATCGTTTTAGCAAACTCTTCACTAGACATTGCTCTGCACGATACCTACTATGTAGTAGCTCACTTCCACTATGTACTATCAATAGGAGCAGTATTCGCAATTCTAGCCGGATTCACACACTGATTCCCACTATTCACCGGGTACACTCTACATTCCACATGAGCCAAAATCCACTTCGGAGTAATATTTGTAGGCGTTAACCTCACCTTCTTCCCACAACACTTCCTTGGCCTAGCTGGCATGCCACGTCGATACTCAGACTACCCAGACGCCTACACACTATGAAACACCATCTCATCAGTAGGTTCCCTAATCTCTATAACAGCCGTAATCATGCTAGTATTCATCATCTGAGAAGCCTTCGCATCCAAACGCAAAGCTTTCCAACCAGAACTTACAAGCACAAATATCGAATGAATCTACGGTTGCCCACCCCCATTCCACACCTTTGAAGAACCAGCCTTTGTCCAAGTACAAGAAAGGAAGGACTCGAACCCTCATATGTTGGTTTCAAGCCAACCGCATAAAACCACTTATGCTTCTTTCTCATAGAGACGCTAGTAAAACGATTACATAGCCTTGTCAAGGCTATATTGCAGGTGAAAACCCTGTGCGCCTCAAAATATGGCCAACCACTCACAACTTAATTTCCAAGACGCCTCATCACCAATTATAGAAGAACTGATACAATTCCACGACCACGCCATAATAGTGGCCCTAGCCATCTGCAGCTTGGTCCTCTATCTACTGACTCTAATACTAACAGGTAAACTCTCATCAAATACAGTTGATGCACAGGCGATCGAACTAGTATGAACAATCCTACCAGCCATAGTACTAATCACCCTAGCCCTGCCATCCCTGCGCATCCTATACATGATGGATGAAGTCAACCAACCAGACCTCACTCTAAAAGCCATTGGACACCAATGGTACTGATCCTACGAGTACACCGACTTCAAAGACCTAACATTCGACTCCTACATAACACCAACATCAGAGCTCCCACTAGGACACTTTCGACTTCTAGAAGTAGACCACCGTGTTATCGTCCCAATAAACTCTACCATCCGAGTTATTGTCACCGCTGACGACGTCCTGCACTCATGAGCTGTACCAAGCCTAGGCGTCAAAACGGATGCAATCCCAGGACGACTAAACCAAACTTCCTTCCTAGCAAACCGACCAGGAGTATTCTACGGACAATGCTCAGAGATCTGCGGAGCAAACCACAGCTTCATACCAATCGTAGTAGAGTCCACACCACTTGACAACTTCGAAAACTGATCTTCTCTACTATCTTCCTAATCATTAAGAAGCTATGAAACAGCGTTAGCCTTTTAAGCTAGAGAAAGAGGGACGCTAACCCTCCTTAATGACATGCCACAACTCAACCCAAATCCATGATTTTTTATCATACTAACCTCATGACTAACATTTTCAATAATCATCCAACCTAAAATCCTATCCATAACATCCCCAAACCCACCACTCAACAAGACCACTACCACCACCCCTACTACCCCATGAACTTGACCATGAACCTAAGTTTCTTCGACCAATTCTCAAGTCCATCCCTACTGGGCATTCCACTAATCCTCATCTCAATCACTTTCCCAGCCCTACTACTACCGTCACAAAACAACCGCTGGGTGACGAGCCGTCTATCCACCCTACAACTATGAGCGGTCAACCTCATCACAAAGCAACTAATAATACCACTGAACAAAAAAGGACACAAATGAGCCCTAATCCTAACCTCATTAATGGTATTCCTCCTACTAATCAACCTTCTAGGCCTATTGCCCTACACATTCACTCCAACCACCCAACTATCCATGAGCCTAGCCCTAGCCTTCCCACTATGACTAGCCACCCTCCTCACAGGGTTACGCAACCAACCTTCAACTACCCTAGGGCACCTGCTACCAGAAGGCACTCCAACACCGCTGATCCCAGCACTGGTCTTAATTGAAACAACAAGCCTTCTAATTCGTCCTATTGCGCTAGGAGTACGACTAACAGCCAACCTCACAGCAGGACACCTTTTAATCCAACTTATTTCTACCGCCACGATCGCCTTACTATCGACCATACCTATGGTCTCCCTACTAACATTCCTAATCCTGCTGCTACTAACCATCCTGGAAGTAGCCGTAGCCATGATCCAGGCCTACGTCTTTGTCCTCCTACTCAGCCTCTACCTCCAAGAAAACATCTAACACAATGGCACACCAAGCACACTCCTACCACATAGTAGATCCAAGCCCATGACCCATCTTCGGAGCAGCCGCCGCCCTACTAACCACGTCCGGCCTAACCATATGATTCCACTACCACTCCCCACAACTACTTGCCATTGGCCTATTATCAACCACCCTAGTCATATTCCAATGATGACGAGACATTGTACGCGAAAGCACATTCCAAGGTCACCACACTCCCACCGTCCAAAAAGGGCTACGATACGGCATAGTCCTGTTCATCACATCAGAAGCTTTCTTCTTCCTAGGCTTCTTCTGAGCCTTCTTCCACTCAAGCCTAGCCCCAACCCCAGAACTAGGAGGACAATGACCACCAGCAGGAATCAAACCCTTGAACCCCATAGAAGTACCGCTACTAAACACTGCCATCCTACTAGCTTCAGGAATCACCGTCACATGAGCCCATCACGCTATCATAGAGGCCCGCCGAAAACAAGCAATCTATGCTCTCACCTTAACTGTCCTCCTAGGATTCTACTTTACCGCACTACAAGCCATAGAATACTACGAAGCTCCCTTCTCCATCGCAGACGGAGTATACGGGTCTACCTTCTTCGTAGCCACTGGATTTCACGGCCTACACGTAATCATTGGCTCCACATTCCTCCTAATCTGCCTCCTACGCCTCATTAAATTCCACTTTACACCAAACCATCACTTTGGTTTCGAAGCAGCAGCCTGATACTGACACTTTGTAGACGTCGTATGACTATTCCTATATATCTCTATTTACTGATGAGGATCCTGCTCTTCTAGTATACTAATTACAATCGACTTCCAATCCTTAAAATCTGGTTCAAACCCAGAGAAGAGCAATAAACATAATCACATTTATAATCACCCTATCCATAACCCTAAGCATCGCCCTAACCATACTAAACCTATGACTGGCCCAAACGAACCCAGACTCAGAAAAACTATCCCCATACGAATGCGGCTTTGACCCATTAGGATCCGCTCGACTACCATTCTCCATTCGATTCTTCCTAGTAGCAATCCTATTCCTACTGTTCGACCTAGAAATTGCCCTACTCCTACCTCTTCCATGAGCCACCCAACTCCAAGCCCCAACCACTACACTAACATGAGCCTCAGTCCTTATCCTACTCCTCACCCTAGGTCTAGTGTACGAATGAACCCAAGGAGGGCTAGAATGGGCCGAATAACAGAAAGTTAGTCTAACCAAGACAGTTGATTTCGACTCAACAGATTATAGCCACAACCCTATAACTTTCTTAATGACCCTCCTACACCTAAGCTTCTACTCAGCCTTCTCCCTAAGCGCCTTAGGCCTAGCCTTCCACCGAACCCACCTAATCTCAGCCTTACTATGCTTAGAGGGCATGATATTGTCTATATATGTAGCCCTGTCAATATGACCCATCCAAACACAAATAACATCCGCCACCATACTACCAATACTTATACTAACATTCTCAGCCTGCGAAGCAGGAACGGGGCTCGCCCTACTAGTAGCCTCAACACGCACCCACGGTTCAGACCACCTCCACAACTTTAACCTCCTAAAATGCTAAAAATCATCATACCAACTATTATACTCCTTCCCATGACCATATCCTCACCCAGCAAGTACCTTTGGGCTAATACCACAACACACAGCATATTAATTGCCGCCATTAGCCTACAGCTATTCACCCCAACATACTACCCAAACAAAAACCTATCTCACTGGACTGCTATCGACCAAATCTCTTCACCACTACTAGTCCTATCATGTTGACTCCTGCCTCTGATGCTAATGGCAAGTCAAAACCATCTAGAACAAGAACCAACCAACCGCAAACGAATCTTCATCACAACAATCATTCTAGCTCAACTATTCATCCTATCAGCCTTCTCAGCCTCGGAACTCATACTATTCTACATTGCTTTTGAAGCAACCCTAATCCCCACATTAATCCTCATCACCCGATGAGGAAACCAACCAGAACGACTTAAAGCCGGAATCTACCTACTGTTCTACACGCTTGCCAGCTCACTCCCCCTACTAATCGCCATCCTGCACCTACACAACCAAACTGGCACATTATACTTCCCAATACTTAAACTATCCCACCCAACCATCACACACTCCTGAACGGGCCTAGCAGCCAGCTTAGCCCTTCTCGTAGCATTCATGGTCAAAGCTCCACTATACGGACTACACCTATGACTGCCTAAAGCTCATGTAGAGGCCCCAATTGCCGGCTCAATGCTTCTCGCAGCCCTGCTCTTAAAACTGGGAGGCTACGGCATCATACGAGTCACTATCCTAGTAAACCCATCCCTAAACAACCTGCACTACCCATTCATCACCCTCTCTCTATGGGGAGCGCTCATAACTAGTGCCATCTGCCTACGACAAATCGACCTAAAGTCACTAATCGCTTACTCATCAGTAAGCCACATAGGCCTTGTCATCGCCGCAACTATAATCCAAACCCAATGAGCATTCTCAGGAGCAATGATCCTAATAATTTCACACGGACTAACCTCATCCATACTATTCTGCCTAGCCAACACAAACTACGAACGCACCCACAGCCGAATTCTACTACTAACACGAGGCATCCAGCCCCTACTCCCATTAATAGCCATCTGATGACTTTTAGCCAACCTAACAAACATGGCACTACCCCCCACAACTAACCTTATAGCAGAACTAACCATTGTAATCGCCCTGTTCAACTGATCCTCCCTAACAATCATCCTAACAGGCATTGCAATCCTCCTAACTGCCTCATACACCCTATACATACTAACAATGACACAACGAGGAGCACTCCCATCCCACATCACATCAATCCAAAACTCCTCCACACGAGAGCATCTTCTTATAGCCCTACACATAATCCCAATAGCCCTCCTCATCTTAAAGCCAGAGCTAATCTCCGGCATCCCAGTATGCAAGTATAGTTTCAACCCAAACATTAGACCGTGACTCTAAAGATAGAAGTTAAAACCTTCTTACCTGCCGAGGGGAGGTTTAACCAACAAGAACTGCTAATTCTTGCATCTGAGTCTAAAACCTCAGCCCCCTTACTTTCAAAGGATAATAGCAATCCAATGGTCTTAGGAACCACGTATCTTGGTGCAAATCCAAGTGAAAGTAATGGACCTACCACTAACCCTAAACACATTCACACTATTAACCCTAACAACCCTAACTACTCCAATCATTTTCCCACTATTATCAGACAGCCTCAAAAACACTCCCAACACCATCACACAAACAGTCAAAGCCTCATTTCTAATCAGCTTAGTCCCAATAACAATCCACATCCACTCAGGTATGGAAGGCCTGGTCTCCTCATGAGAATGAAAATTCATCATAAACTTCAAAATCCCAATCAGCCTTAAACTAGACTTTTACTCCCTTACATTCTTCCCAATTGCCCTATTCGTGTCATGGTCAATCCTGCAATTCGCAACATGATACATGGCCTCAGACCCACACATCACAAAATTCTTCACCTTCCTCCTACTGTTCCTAATTACCATGCTAATCCTAATCATCGCCAATAACCTATTTGTCCTGTTCATTGGATGAGAAGGAGTAGGGATCATATCCTTCCTCCTGATCAGCTGATGACACGGACGAGCAGAAGCCAACACCGCCGCCCTACAAGCAGTGCTTTACAACCGAATCGGAGACATTGGCCTCATCCTTTGCATAGCATGACTAGCCTATACCATAAACACCTGAGAACTCCAACAATTCCCCTCCACTTCACAGACCCCAACCTTACCCCTCCTAGGGCTGATCCTGGCAGCAACAGGCAAATCCGCTCAATTTGGATTACACCCATGACTCCCATCCGCAATAGAAGGCCCAACCCCAGTCTCAGCCTTACTACACTCAAGCACTATAGTAGTGGCCGGAATCTTCCTACTAATCCGAACCCACCCACTATTCCACAACAACCAAACAGCCCTCTCTCTCTGCCTTTGCCTGGGAGCCCTCTCCACCCTATTTGCAGCCACATGTGCCCTCACACAGAACGACATCAAAAAAATTATCGCCTTCTCCACCTCAAGTCAGCTAGGCCTAATAATAGTCACTATTGGATTAAACCTTCCACAACTAGCCTTCCTACACATCTCAACCCACGCATTCTTCAAGGCCATGCTATTCCTCTGCTCAGGCTCCATCATCCACAGCCTCAACGGAGAACAAGACATCCGAAAAATAGGAGGCCTCCAAAAAATGCTCCCAACAACCACCTCATGTCTCACTATCGGTAACCTAGCACTAATAGGAACCCCATTCCTAGCAGGATTTTACTCAAAGGACCAAATCATCGAAAACCTAAACACCTCATACCTAAACTCATGAGCCCTGCTCCTAACCCTGCTAGCCACATCATTCACCGCGGTCTATACAATCCGCATGACCGTTCTAGTCCAAAGCGGCTTCACCCGAATCCCTCCCCTAACCTCAATAAACGAAAACAACCCTGCAGTAATCCGCCCAATCACCCGACTAGCACTAGGAAGCATCACAGCTGGTTTAATCATTACCTCATACATCCTACCAACAAAAACACCACCCACAACCATACCCACATCAATCAAAATAACGGCCCTAGTAGTAACAGCCCTAGGAATCGCCCTAGCACTCGAACTATCAAAAATAGCCCAAACCCTAATCCTGACCAAACAAAACCCATTCTACAACTTCTCAATCTCCCTAGGCTATTTCAACCTACTAACCCACCGATCAAGCGTAACAAACCTATTATCAGGAGGACAAAACATCGCCTCACACCTCATAGACCTTTCCTGATACAAGCTATTAGGCCCAGAAGGCCTAGCCAATATGCAGTCAACAACATCCAAAACCGCTACCACATTCCACCAAGGCCTAATCAAAGCCTACCTAGGGTCCTTTGCCCTATCCATCCTAATCATCATTATTTCCACATACAGAAAACTTAATGGCCCCAAATCTTCGTAAAAACCACCCCCTACTAAAAGTCATCAACGACGCCCTAATTGACCTACCAACACCATCAAATATCTCATCATGATGAAACTTTGGATCCCTACTGGGTGTTTGCCTAGCCACACAAATCGTCACAGGACTACTGCTAGCCATACACTACACAGCAGACACCTCCCTAGCCTTCTCCTCCGTCACCCACATATGCCGAGACGTCCAATTCGGCTGACTAATCCGAAACCTCCACGCAAACGGAGCTTCATTCTTCTTCATCTGCATCTACCTTCACATCGGCCGAGGCTTCTACTACGGCTCATACTTAAACAAAGAAACCTGAAACGTAGGGGTCATCCTCCTACTCACCCTCATAGCAACAGCCTTCGTAGGATACGTCCTGCCATGAGGACAAATATCATTCTGAGGAGCCACAGTCATCACGAACCTATTCTCAGCCATCCCCTACATCGGACAAACACTAGTTGAATGAGCATGAGGCGGATTCTCAGTAGACAACCCCACACTCACTCGATTCTTCGCTATCCACTTCCTACTACCATTCGTCATTGTAGGATTAACACTAGTCCACCTCACCCTCCTACACGAAACCGGATCAAACAATCCACTAGGTATCCCATCAGACTGCGACAAAATCCCATTCCACCCCTACTACTCCACAAAAGACATCGTAGGGTTCGCACTAATATTTATCCCCCTCGCCAGCCTAGCTCTATTCTTACCCAACCTGCTAGGAGACCCAGAAAACTTCACACCAGCCAACCCACTAGCCACACCCCCTCACATCAAACCCGAATGATACTTCCTATTCGCCTACGCCATCCTACGATCCATCCCAAACAAACTAGGAGGAGTCCTGGCCCTAGCCGCCTCCGTCCTAGTACTATTTCTCATGCCCCTCCTGCACACATCCAAACTACGTTCAATAACATTCCGCCCACTGTCACAAATTCTGTTTTGAACACTAGTAGCAAACCTTCTAGTACTAACCTGAGTAGGCAGCCAGCCAGTTGAACACCCATTCATCATCATTGGCCAACTAGCCTCATTTACCTACTTCACTATCATTCTAGTCCTCTTCCCAATTGTTTCCATCGTAGAAAACAAAATACTCAAACTCTAATACTCTAATAGTTTATTAAAACATTGGTCTTGTAAGCCAAAGATTGAAGACTCAACCTCTTCTTAGAGTTTCCCCCCCCCCCCCTCCAAAAATTTTCGGCCGCACCGGAAAGAATTAAAGAAAAGGGCCCCTCCAAAAATTTTCGGCCGCGCCGGAAAGAATTAAAGAAAAGGGCCCCTCCAAAAATTTTCGGCCGCGCCGGAAAGAATTAAAGAAAAGGGCCCCTCCAAAAATTTTCGGCCGCGCCGGAAAGAATTAAAGAAAAGGGCCCCTCCAAAAATTTTCGGCCGCGCCGGAAAGAATTAAAGAAAAGGGCCCCTCCAAAAATTTTCGGCCGCGCCGGAAAGAATTAAAGAAAAGGGCCCCTCCAAAAATTTTCGGCCGCGCCGGAAAAAAATTAAAGAAAAGGCCCCCCCCCCCCTTACCCCCCCCGCGGCTTTTTCATATTACTTAAGGTATGTATTGCGCCACATTAATTTATTATCCCCATCAGGCACTACATTAATGTAGGATATTCCACCCAAAGACCAACCTCACCTCCAACCCCCGCCCAACATTTTCTCCAAATAGATAATGTGCGAGCAGTCACACCACCCCCCCCATTTTTGCTTCAGGTACCATCACACCCAGCTAACCCGACCAACATCACACTACAAGCGTCACCCGAGATCGACAGTCTCTACAACGTACCTAACAACCAGCCCCGGATACGAGGGAATGTCCCAGCGCACCTTTGAATTCACGAGGTCATACAATTCGCCCACCTCCTAAAGCAAGCCTCTCGACCAACAGCTTTCAAGCGCTCACAAGCCAGAGAACCTGGTTATCTATTAACCGTGCTCCTCACGAGAACCGAGCTACTCAACGTCAGTTATACCCACGTCCCTTGTCTTGAGCCCATACTTTCCCTCTTACCCTCGAGGCCCTACTTGCTCTTTTGCGCCACCCGTGGTAACTTCAGGACCATAAACTGCCTCGCCCTCTCTACTTGCTCTTCACAGATACAAGTGCTGGGGATGGACGCTCCTCATTTCCTCTCGTTATCGCGACATTTCCTTTCTCTTTCTCTTCTCTTCTTCTGGGGGCGTCTTCAATATGCCCTTCCAGTGCGTAGCAGGAGATATCTTCCTCTTGACGTGAGCATCACATTACCGGCGAGCTACCTGCCGACCACCTGTAAGCCCATAGTGTCATGGTTGAAGGATAAGGTCGTCGCAAACTTGACACTGATGCACTTTAGCCTCATTCATGAAACCCGCGCTTTTTACCTCTTAAGCCATTGAATAATGCAATGGTCACCGGACATAACTATTTTATTCTCACTTTGCTGAGACTTATACCTAAACCCATCATTTCACCCCCAAAATTTATTCACTTCATTTTTTATCGTGTAATTTTCATCAAAACAAACAAATAATTAACTATATATCCCTATATTATTCATGCAACCAAATTACACACCCCCCCACAACCTCAGAAAGAAAGGAATTAAACCTCCATCACCAACTCCCAAAGCTGGCATTTTAGACTAAACTACTTTCTGACACAACCCTAGACAGCCCGAATAGCCCCCCGAGACAACCCCCGCACAAGCTCTAGAACCACAAACAAAGTTAACAACAACCCCCATCCACCCACCAAGAACAACCCAACCCCACACGAATAAAACATAGCCACCCCACTAAAATCCAACCGTCCTACCAATAAACCACCACTATCAACCGTCCCCCCATCAACTAAAACCACAGAAGTACCTAGCACAACAGCACCAGCTCCAACAACTAACCCAATCCCCAATCCATACCCAACAACCCCCCAATCTACCCAAGCCTCAGGATAAGGATCCGCCGCCAATGAAACCGAATAAACAAACACCACCAACATCCCCCCCAAATACACTATAACAAGCACCAAAGACATGAAAGAAGCACCCAAACTAACCAACCAACCACAGCCAGCAATAGACGCCACGACCAACCCAACCACTCCATAATAAGGGGATGGATTAGAAGCAACCGCCAGCCCACCCAGAACAAAACAAAGCCCTATAAACAGAACAAACTTCATCATAATTCCCGCCCAGCCTCTACCTGGGATCTGCAGCCTGAAAAACTGCCGTTATCCTTTAACTACAGGAACTACTCCATTCAACATCACCACCAACATCACTTTTTATACTTCATTTTCACCATACCAACTATTCCCCCCCCCCCCCCTTACCCCCCCCGCGGCTTTTTCATATTACTTAAGGTATGTATTGCGCCACATTAATTTATTATCCCCATCAGGCACTACATTAATGTAGGATATTCCACCCAAAGACCAACCTCACCTCCAACCCCCGCCCAACATTTTCTCCAAATAGATAATGTGCGAGCAGTCACACCACCCCCCCATTTTTGCTTCAGGTACCATCACACCCAGCTAACCCGACCAACATCACACTACAAGCGTCACCCGAGATCGACAGTCTCTACAACGTACCTAACAACCAGCCCCGGATACGAGGGAATGTCCCAGCGCACCTTTGAATTCACGAGGTCATACAATTCGCCCACCTCCTAAAGCAAGCCTCTCGACCAACAGCTTTCAAGCGCTCACAAGCCAGAGAACCTGGTTATCTATTAACCGTGCTCCTCACGAGAACCGAGCTACTCAACGTCAGTTATACCCACGTCCCTTGTCTTGAGCCCATACTTTCCCTCTTACCCTCGAGGCCCTACTTGCTCTTTTGCGCCACCCGTGGTAACTTCAGGACCATAAACTGCCTCGCCCTCTCTACTTGCTCTTCACAGATACAAGTGCTGGGGATGGACGCTCCTCATTTCCTCTCGTTATCGCGACATTTCCTTTCTCTTTCTCTTCTCTTCTTCTGGGGGCGTCTTCAATATGCCCTTCCAGTGCGTAGCAGGAGATATCTTCCTCTTGACGTGAGCATCACATTACCGGCGAGCTACCTGCCGACCACCTGTAAGCCCATAGTGTCATGGTTGAAGGATAAGGTCGTCGCAAACTTGACACTGATGCACTTTAGCCTCATTCATGAAACCCGCGCTTTTTACCTCTTAAGCCATTGAATAATGCAATGGTCACCGGACATAACTATTTTATTCTCACTTTGCTGAGACTTATACCTAAACCCATCATTTCACCCCCAAAATTTATTCACTTCATTTTTTATCGTGTAATTTTCATCAAAACAAACAAATAATTAACTATATATCCCTATATTATTCATGCAACCAAATTACACACCCCCCCACAACCTCAGAAAGAAAGGAATTAAACCTCCATCACCAACTCCCAAAGCTGGCATTTTAGACTAAACTACTTTCTGACACAACCCTAGACAGCCCGAATAGCCCCCCGAGACAACCCCCGCACAAGCTCTAGAACCACAAACAAAGTTAACAACAACCCCCATCCACCCACCAAGAACAACCCAACCCCACACGAATAAAACATAGCCACCCCACTAAAATCCAACCGTCCTACCAATAAACCACCACTATCAACCGTCCCCCCATCAACTAAAACCACAGAAGTACCTAGCACAACAGCACCAGCTCCAACAACTAACCCAATCCCCAATCCATACCCAACAACCCCCCAATCTACCCAAGCCTCAGGATAAGGATCCGCCGCCAATGAAACCGAATAAACAAACACCACCAACATCCCCCCCAAATACACTATAACAAGCACCAAAGACATGAAAGAAGCACCCAAACTAACCAACCAACCACAGCCAGCAATAGACGCCACGACCAACCCAACCACTCCATAATAAGGGGATGGATTAGAAGCAACCGCCAGCCCACCCAGAACAAAACAAAGCCCTATAAACAGAACAAACTTCATCATAATTCCCGCCCAGCCTCTACCTGGGATCTGCAGCCTGAAAAACTGCCGTTATCCTTTAACTACAGGAACTACTCCATTCAACATCACCACCAACATCACTTTTTATACTTCATTTTCACCATACCAACTATTCCCCCCCCCCCCCTTACCCCCCCCGCGGCTTTTTCATATTACTTAAGGTATGTATTGCGCCACATTAATTTATTATCCCCATCAGGCACTACATTAATGTAGGATATTCCACCCAAAGACCAACCTCACCTCCAACCCCCGCCCAACATTTTCTCCAAATAGATAATGTGCGAGCAGTCACACCACCCCCCCATTTTTGCTTCAGGTACCATCACACCCAGCTAACCCGACCAACATCACACTACAAGCGTCACCCGAGATCGACAGTCTCTACAACGTACCTAACAACCAGCCCCGGATACGAGGGAATGTCCCAGCGCACCTTTGAATTCACGAGGTCATACAATTCGCCCACCTCCTAAAGCAAGCCTCTCGACCAACAGCTTTCAAGCGCTCACAAGCCAGAGAACCTGGTTATCTATTAACCGTGCTCCTCACGAGAACCGAGCTACTCAACGTCAGTTATACCCACGTCCCTTGTCTTGAGCCCATACTTTCCCTCTTACCCTCGAGGCCCTACTTGCTCTTTTGCGCCACCCGTGGTAACTTCAGGACCATAAACTGCCTCGCCCTCTCTACTTGCTCTTCACAGATACAAGTGCTGGGGATGGACGCTCCTCATTTCCTCTCGTTATCGCGACATTTCCTTTCTCTTTCTCTTCTCTTCTTCTGGGGGCGTCTTCAATATGCCCTTCCAGTGCGTAGCAGGAGATATCTTCCTCTTGACGTGAGCATCACATTACCGGCGAGCTACCTGCCGACCACCTGTAAGCCCATAGTGTCATGGTTGAAGGATAAGGTCGTCGCAAACTTGACACTGATGCACTTTAGCCTCATTCATGAAACCCGCGCTTTTTACCTCTTAAGCCATTGAATAATGCAATGGTCACCGGACATAACTATTTTATTCTCACTTTGCTGAGACTTATACCTAAACCCATCATTTCACCCCCAAAATTTATTCACTTCATTTTTTATCGTGTAATTTTCATCAAAACAAACAAATAATTAACTATATATCCCTATATTATTCATGCAACCAAATTACACACCCACCACTACGACACTTAACCCAAACTTACCTGCCTTTTTTTGGACAAAAAACCAAACAAAAACAACACATCACCACTCACCAAACCAAACCCACCTAAGTCTTTGTAGCTTACAAAAAGCATGACACTGAAGATGTCAAGACGGCAGCCACACGCACCCAAAGACAAAAGACTTAGTCCTAACCTTACTGTTGGTTGTTGCTAAATATATACATGCAAGTATCCGCGCTCCAGTGTAGATGCCCTGGGTACCCTAAATTTAGGTCGACAGGAGCGGGTATCAGGCACACCCATCACCGTAGCCCAAAACGCCTTGCAATTGCCACACCCCCACGGGTATTCAGCAGTAATTAATATTAAGCAATGAGTGCAAACTTGACTTAGTTATAGCAAGCTAAGGGTCGGTAAATCCTGTGCCAGCCACCGCGGTCATACAGGAGACCCAAATCAACATTACTTAACGGCGTAAAGAGTGGTCACATGTTATCCAAGTAGCTAAGATTAAAAGGCAGCTGAGCCGTAGAAAGCCAAAGATGCCCATAAGGCCCCTACTTAAAGAAGATCTTAGAACAACGATTTATTGAAGCCCACGAAAGCCAGGGCCCAAACTGGGATTAGATACCCCACTATGCCTGGCCCTAAATCTTGATGCTCGATCTTACCGGAGCATCCGCCCGAGAACTACGAGCACAAACGCTTAAAACTCTAAGGACTTGGCGGTGCCCCAAACCCACCTAGAGGAGCCTGTTCTATAATCGATGATCCACGATACACCTTACCATTCCTTGCAACAGTTCAGCCTATATACCGCCGTCGCCAGCCCACCCACCCTGAAGGACCAACAGTGGACGCAATAGCCCTACAACGCTAATACGACAGGTCAAGGTATAGCCTATGGAATGGGAGCAATGGGCTACATTTTCTAGACTAGAACATACGGCAAAGGGACATGAAACTATCCCTGGAAGGCGGATTTAGCAGTAAAGAGAGACAATCGAGCCCTCTTTAAGCCGGCTCTGGGACACGTACATACCGCCCGTCACCCTCCTCAAAAGCGACCCCCCCCCCCCCATAAATTAATAAGTTGATCAGCCAAAGAGGAGGTAAGTCGTAACAAGGTAAGTGTACCGGAAGGTGCACTTAGAACACCAAGACGTAGCCTTAAATTAAAGCACTCAGCTTACACCTGAGAGATATCTGCTAACATCAGATCGTCTTGAATGCCAAACTCTAGCCCAACCTACATGACCCGGAATAACAAAGCTACTTCCAACACCCAACTAAAGCATTTATTAGTCCCAGTATAGGCGATAGAAAAGACACCATTGGAGCGATAGAGACCACGTACCGTAAGGGAAAGATGAAATAGCAATGAAAACTAAGCTAAAAACAGCAAAGATCAACCCTTGTACCTTTTGCATCATGGTCTAGCAAGAAAAACCAAGCAAAATGAATTTAAGTTTGCCACCCCGAAACCCAAGCGAGCTACTTGCGAGCAGCTATTATGAGCGAACCCGTCTCTGTTGCAAAAGAGTGGGATGACTTGCTAGTAGAGGTGAAAAGCCAATCGAGCTGGGTGATAGCTGGTTGCCTGTGAAATGAATCTTAGTTCACTCTTAATTCTTCTCCAAGGAACCTACAAACCCCAATGAAGCGAATTAAGGGCTATTTAAAGGAGGTACAGCTCCTTTAAAAAAGAATACAATCTCCACGAGCGGATAAACAACAAACCTGCAAAACCTACTGTGGGCCTTTAAGCAGCCATCAACAAAGAGTGCGTTAAAGCTCTGCACCTTAAAAATATAAAAACCACGTGACTCCCTCCCCACTAACGGGCTAACCTATAGAACAATAGGAGAATTAATGCTAGAATGAGTAACCAGGGTCCTCCCTCTTAGACGCAAGCTTACATCAGTACATTATTAACAAGCCACCAATATACGACAAATCAAACAAGCAGAGTATTAAACACTTTGTTAACCCGACATAGGAGCGTCCATTAAGAAAGATTAAAACCTGTAAAAGGAACTAGGCAAACCCGTCAAGGCCCGACTGTTTACCAAAAACATAGCCTTCAGCCAACCCACAGACAAGTATTGAAGGTGATGCCTGCCCGGTGACTATGTTCAACGGCCGCGGTATCCTAACCGTGCAAAGGTAGCGCAATCAATTGTCCCATAAATCGGGACCCGTATGAATGGCTAAACGAGGTCTTAACTGTCTCTTACAGGCAATCGGTGAAATTGATCTCCCTGTGCAAAAGCAGGGATAAACCCATAAGACGAGAAGACCCTGTGGAACTTTAAAAACAGCAACCACCCCAAAATACATACACCCCCACCCCGGGCTTACTTATCCATTGGGACGATGGTCTGCATTTTTTCGGTTGGGGCGACCTTGGAGCAAAACAAAACCTCCAAACATGGGACAACACCTCCAGACTAAGAGCCACTACTCAAAGTGCTAATAGCCACCAGATCCAATATAATTGATCAATGGACCAAGCTACCCCAGGGATAACAGCGCAATCTCCTCCGAGAGTCCATATCGACGGGGAGGTTTACGACCTCGATGTTGGATCAGGACATCCTAGTGGTGCAGCCGCTACTAAGGGTTCGTTTGTTCAACGATTAACAGTCCTACGTGATCTGAGTTCAGACCGGAGTAATCCAGGTCGGTTTCTATCTATGAACAACTCTTCCCAGTACGAAAGGATAGGAAAAGTGGGGCCAATACCACAAGCAAGCCCCCGCCTTAAGTAATGAAACCAACTAAATTACGAAAAGCTATCACACCCACCCACGTCCTAGAAAAGGACAAGCTAGCGTGGCAGAGCTCGGCAAATGCAAAAGGCTTAAGTCCTTTAACTCAGAGGTTCAAATCCTCTCCCTAGCTTACCAACCCCCATATGACCAACTACCCACTTCTAACCAGCCTAATCATAGCCACTTCCTATGCCCTCCCCATTCTAATTGCAGTAGCCTTCCTCACACTAGTAGAACGTAAAATCCTAAGTTACATGCAAGGACGAAAGGGCCCAAATGTCGTAGGCCCATTCGGACTACTACAACCCTTGGCAGACGGGGTGAAACTATTCATCAAAGAACCGATCCGCCCATCAACATCTTCCCCAATCCTATTCACCACAACTCCAATACTAGCCCTTCTCCTAGCGATTTCAATTTGAACCCCACTCCCACTACCATTCTCTCTCGCAGACCTCAACCTAGGCCTACTCTTTCTCCTAGCCATATCTAGCCTAGCCGTATACTCTATTCTATGATCAGGATGAGCCTCCAACTCAAAATATGCCCTAATTGGAGCACTACGAGCAGTAGCCCAAACCATCTCGTATGAAGTCACCCTAGCAATTATCCTACTCTCCATCATCCTACTCAGCGGAAATTACAACCTAAGCACTCTCGCAACCACCCAAGAACCCCTGTACCTTATCTTCTCATGCTGGCCACTAGCCATAATATGATACGTATCCACACTAGCCGAGACAAACCGAGCCCCATTTGACCTTACAGAGGGGGAGTCAGAACTAGTCTCTGGCTTCAACGTGGAATATGCAGCAGGACCATTCGCTTTATTCTTCCTAGCCGAATACGCCAACATCATGCTAATAAACACACTAACTACCATCTTATTCTTCAACCCAAGCTTCCTAAACCCTCCGCAAGAACTATTCCCTGTGATTCTAGCCACAAAAGTCCTCCTACTATCTGCTGGTTTCCTATGAGTCCGTGCTTCATATCCGCGCTTCCGATACGACCAGCTAATACACCTTCTATGAAAAAACTTCCTCCCACTCACACTGGCGATATGCTTGTGACACACCAGCATATCAATCTGTTACGCTGGACTTCCCCCCTACCTAAGAACCATAAAAGGAAATGTGCCTGAACGTCCCAAAGGGTCACTATGATAAAGTGAACATAGAGGTATACCAGCCCTCTCATTTCCTAACTTAGAAAAACAGGAATCGAACCTGCACTAAAGGGATCAAAACCCTCCATACTCCCATTATATTACTTTCTAGTAGGGTCAGCTAACAAAGCTATCGGGCCCATACCCCGAAAATGATGGTTTAACCCCTTCCCCTACTAATGAACCCACAAGCAAAATTAATTTTCGCAATCAGCCTGTTTATAGGGACTGCCATCACAATCTCGAGCAACCACTGAATAATAGCCTGGGCCGGCCTTGAAATCAACACCCTAGCAATCCTGCCACTGATCTCAAAATCCCACCATCCACGAGCCATTGAAGCCGCAACCAAGTACTTCCTTACCCAAGCAACTGCCTCCGCACTAGTCTTATTTTCCAGCATAACCAATGCATGGCACACCGGACAATGGGACATCACCCAACTAACCCATCCAATATCGTGCCTCATCCTAACCTCCGCCCTAGCAATAAAACTAGGACTAGTCCCATTTCATTTCTGATTCCCAGAAGTCCTCCAAGGGTCCCCACTTACCACAGGCCTCCTCCTATCAACAATGATAAAATTACCCCCTATCTCACTGCTATTCATAACATCACCCTCACTAAACCCTACTCTGCTAGCCTGCATAGCAATCATATCTGCCGCTCTGGGAGGATGAATAGGACTAAACCAAACACAAATCCGAAAAATCCTAGCCTTCTCCTCCATCTCCCATCTAGGATGGATAACAATCATTATCTCGTACAACCCTAAACTAACCTTACTTAATTTTTACCTCTACACACTAATAACAATAGCAGTATTCCTAACTTTAAACACAATTAAAGTCTCAAAACTATCAACCCTAATAACTGCATGGACAAAGGTACCAGCACTAAACGCCATACTACTACTAACAATACTCTCTATAGCAGGACTGCCCCCATTAACAGGTTTCCTCCCAAAATGACTTATCATCCAAGAGCTAACTAAACAAGACATAATCCCAATAGCAACTTCAATCTCCCTCCTATCACTCCTAAGCCTATTCTTCTATCTTCGCCTAGCATACTGTGCAACAATCACACTACCCCCCACACACCACCAACCACATTAAACAATGACATACTAACAAACCAACCAGCACCTTAATTGCCATCCTAATCACCATATCAACTGCACTCCTACCGGTTTCACCACTAATCACCACTATTATTTAAGAAACTTAGGATCACTTAAACCGAAGGCCTTCAAAGCCTTAAACAAGAGTTAAACCCTCTTAGTTTCTGCTAAGATCCGCAGGATGCTACCCCACATCTCCTGAATGCAACCCAGGTACTTTAATTAAGCTAGGACCTTACAACCCAACTAGGTAGATGGGCTTCGATCCCACAACAATATAGTTAACAGCTACATGCCCTAACCAACAGGCTTCTACCTAAGACTTCGGCGCAATCAATACGCATCTGCGAGTTTGCAACCCGCCGTGAATTTCACCACAAAGCCGATAAGAAGAGGAATTGAACCTCTGTAAAAAGGACTACAGCCTAACGCTTATACACTCAGCCATCTTACCTGTGACATTCATTAACCGATGATTATTCTCAACCAACCACAAAGATATCGGTACCCTATACCTAATTTTCGGCGCATGGGCCGGAATAGTGGGCACCTCACTAAGCCTTCTCATCCGAGCAGAACTAGGCCAACCAGGAGCCCTGCTCGGAGACGACCAAATCTACAACGTGATCGTTACAGCACATGCTTTCGTAATAATCTTCTTTATAGTTATACCAATTATGATCGGGGGCTTCGGCAACTGACTAGTCCCCCTAATAATTGGGGCCCCAGACATAGCATTCCCACGAATGAACAACATAAGCTTCTGACTTCTACCACCCTCTTTCCTCCTTCTCCTGGCTTCCTCCACAGTCGAGGCAGGAGCAGGTACGGGCTGAACAGTGTACCCCCCATTAGCCGGCAACTTAGCCCATGCTGGAGCTTCAGTTGACCTAGCCATCTTCTCCCTTCACCTAGCTGGAATCTCATCAATTCTGGGCGCAATCAACTTTATCACCACAGCAATTAACATAAAACCACCAGCCCTCTCCCAATACCAAACCCCCCCTATTTGTCTGATCAGTACTTATCACAGCAGTCTACTGCTTCTCTCCCTCCCTGTACTCGCTGCCGGAATCACTATACTACTAACCGACCGCAACCTAAATACCACTTTCTTTGACCCGGCAGGAGGAGGAGACCCAGTACTTTATCAACACCTATTCTGATTCTTCGGACACCCTGAAGTCTACATCCTCATTCTACCAGGATTCGGAATCATCTCCCACGTCGTAACCTACTACTCAGGAAAAAAAGAACCTTTCGGTTATATAGGAATGGTATGAGCTATACTTTCCATCGGGTTCCTAGGATTTATCGTTTGGGCCCACCATATATTCACAGTAGGCATGGACGTAGACACCCGAGCATACTTCACATCAGCCACTATAATCATCGCCATCCAACTGGCATTAAAGTATTCAGCTGACTAGCAACACTCCACGGAGGCATTATCAAATGAGACCCACCCATACTATGGGCCCTAGGATTCATCTTCCTATTCACCATCGGGGGCCTAACAGGGATCGTTTTAGCAAACTCTTCACTAGACATTGCTCTGCACGATACCTACTATGTAGTAGCTCACTTCCACTATGTACTATCAATAGGAGCAGTATTCGCAATTCTAGCCGGATTCACACACTGATTCCCACTATTCACCGGGTACACTCTACATTCCACATGAGCCAAAATCCACTTCGGAGTAATATTTGTAGGCGTTAACCTCACCTTCTTCCCACAACACTTCCTTGGCCTAGCTGGCATGCCACGTCGATACTCAGACTACCCAGACGCCTACACACTATGAAACACCATCTCATCAGTAGGTTCCCTAATCTCTATAACAGCGTAATCATGCTAGTATTCATCATCTGAGAAGCCTTCGCATCCAAACGCAAAGCTTTCCAACCAGAACTTACAAGCACAAATATCGAATGAATCTACGGTTGCCCACCCCCATTCCACACCTTTGAAGAACCAGCCTTTGTCCAAGTACAAGAAAGGAAGGACTCGAACCCTCATATGTTGGTTTCAAGCCAACCGCATAAAACCACTTATGCTTCTTTCTCATAGAGACGCTAGTAAAACGATTACATAGCCTTGTCAAGGCTATATTGCAGGTGAAAACCCTGTGCGCCTCAAAATATGGCCAACCACTCACAACTTAATTTTCCAAGACGCCTCATCACCAATTATAGAAGAACTGATACAATTCCACGACCACGCCATAATAGTGGCCCTAGCCATCTGCAGCTTG
>NW_026960990.1:0-24095 GCF_021018805.1 Prinia subflava | reverse complement strand
AACCCTGTACCTTATCTTCTCATGCTGGCCACTAGCCATAATATGATACGTATCCACACTAGCCGAGACAAACCGAGCCCCATTTGACCTTACAGAGGGGGAGTCAGAACTAGTCTCTGGCTTCAACGTGGAATATGCAGCAGGACCATTCGCTTTATTCTTCCTAGCCGAATACGCCAACATCATGCTAATAAACACACTAACTACCATCTTATTCTTCAACCCAAGCTTCCTAAACCCTCCGCAAGAACTATTCCCTGTGATTCTAGCCACAAAAGTCCTCCTACTATCTGCTGGTTTCCTATGAGTCCGTGCTTCATATCCGCGCTTCCGATACGACCAGCTAATACACCTTCTATGAAAAAACTTCCTCCCACTCACACTGGCGATATGCTTGTGACACACCAGCATATCAATCTGTTACGCTGGACTTCCCCCCTACCTAAGAACCATAAAAGGAAATGTGCCTGAACGTCCCAAAGGGTCACTATGATAAAGTGAACATAGAGGTATACCAGCCCTCTCATTTCCTAACTTAGAAAAACAGGAATCGAACCTGCACTAAAGGGATCAAAACCCTCCATACTCCCATTATATTACTTTCTAGTAGGGTCAGCTAACAAAGCTATCGGGCCCATACCCCGAAAATGATGGTTTAACCCCTTCCCCTACTAATGAACCCACAAGCAAAATTAATTTTCGCAATCAGCCTGTTTATAGGGACTGCCATCACAATCTCGAGCAACCACTGAATAATAGCCTGGGCCGGCCTTGAAATCAACACCCTAGCAATCCTGCCACTGATCTCAAAATCCCACCATCCACGAGCCATTGAAGCCGCAACCAAGTACTTCCTTACCCAAGCAACTGCCTCCGCACTAGTCTTATTTTCCAGCATAACCAATGCATGGCACACCGGACAATGGGACATCACCCAACTAACCCATCCAATATCGTGCCTCATCCTAACCCTCCGCCCTAGCAATAAAACTAGGACTAGTCCCATTTCATTTCTGATTCCCAGAAGTCCTCCAAGGGTCCCCACTTACCACAGGCCTCCTCCTATCAACAATGATAAAATTACCCCCTATCTCACTGCTATTCATAACATCACCCTCACTAAACCCTACTCTGCTAGCCTGCATAGCAATCATATCTGCCGCTCTGGGAGGATGAATAGGACTAAACCAAACACAAATCCGAAAAATCCTAGCCTTCTCCTCCATCTCCCATCTAGGATGGATAACAATCATTATCTCGTACAACCCTAAACTAACCTTACTTAATTTTTACCTCTACACACTAATAACAATAGCAGTATTCCTAACTTTAAACACAATTAAAGTCTCAAAACTATCAACCCTAATAACTGCATGGACAAAGGTACCAGCACTAAACGCCATACTACTACTAACAATACTCTCTATAGCAGGACTGCCCCCATTAACAGGTTTCCTCCCAAAATGACTTATCATCCAAGAGCTAACTAAACAAGACATAATCCCAATAGCAACTTCAATCTCCCTCCTATCACTCCTAAGCCTATTCTTCTATCTTCGCCTAGCATACTGTGCAACAATCACACTACCCCCCACACACCACCAACCACATTAAACAATGACATACTAACAAACCAACCAGCACCTTAATTGCCATCCTAATCACCATATCAACTGCACTCCTACCGGTTTCACCACTAATCACCACTATTATTTAAGAAACTTAGGATCACTTAAACCGAAGGCCTTCAAAGCCTTAAACAAGAGTTAAACCCTCTTAGTTTCTGCTAAGATCCGCAGGATGCTACCCCACATCTCCTGAATGCAACCCAGGTACTTTAATTAAGCTAGGACCTTACAACCCAACTAGGTAGATGGGCTTCGATCCCACAACAATATAGTTAACAGCTACATGCCCTAACCAACAGGCTTCTACCTAAGACTTCGGCGCAATCAATACGCATCTGCGAGTTTGCAACCCGCCGTGAATTTCACCACAAAGCCGATAAGAAGAGGAATTGAACCTCTGTAAAAAGGACTACAGCCTAACGCTTATACACTCAGCCATCTTACCTGTGACATTCATTAACCGATGATTATTCTCAACCAACCACAAAGATATCGGTACCCTATACCTAATTTTCGGCGCATGGGCCGGAATAGTGGGCACCTCACTAAGCCTTCTCATCCGAGCAGAACTAGGCCAACCAGGAGCCCTGCTCGGAGACGACCAAATCTACAACGTGATCGTTACAGCACATGCTTTCGTAATAATCTTCTTTATAGTTATACCAATTATGATCGGGGGCTTCGGCAACTGACTAGTCCCCCTAATAATTGGGGCCCCAGACATAGCATTCCCACGAATGAACAACATAAGCTTCTGACTTCTACCACCCTCTTTCCTCCTTCTCCTGGCTTCCTCCACAGTCGAGGCAGGAGCAGGTACGGGCTGAACAGTGTACCCCCCATTAGCCGGCAACTTAGCCCATGCTGGAGCTTCAGTTGACCTAGCCATCTTCTCCCTTCACCTAGCTGGAATCTCATCAATTCTGGGCGCAATCAACTTTATCACCACAGCAATTAACATAAAACCACCAGCCCTCTCCCAATACCAAACCCCCCTATTTGTCTGATCAGTACTTATCACAGCAGTCCTACTGCTTCTCTCCCTCCCTGTACTCGCTGCCGGAATCACTATACTACTAACCGACCGCAACCTAAATACCACTTTCTTTGACCCGGCAGGAGGAGGAGACCCAGTACTTTATCAACACCTATTCTGATTCTTCGGACACCCTGAAGTCTACATCCTCATTCTACCAGGATTCGGAATCATCTCCCACGTCGTAACCTACTACTCAGGAAAAAAAGAACCTTTCGGTTATATAGGAATGGTATGAGCTATACTTTCCATCGGGTTCCTAGGATTTATCGTTTGGGCCCACCATATATTCACAGTAGGCATGGACGTAGACACCCGAGCATACTTCACATCAGCCACTATAATCATCGCCATCCCAACTGGCATTAAAGTATTCAGCTGACTAGCAACACTCCACGGAGGCATTATCAAATGAGACCCACCCATACTATGGGCCCTAGGATTCATCTTCCTATTCACCATCGGGGGCCTAACAGGGATCGTTTTAGCAAACTCTTCACTAGACATTGCTCTGCACGATACCTACTATGTAGTAGCTCACTTCCACTATGTACTATCAATAGGAGCAGTATTCGCAATTCTAGCCGGATTCACACACTGATTCCCACTATTCACCGGGTACACTCTACATTCCACATGAGCCAAAATCCACTTCGGAGTAATATTTGTAGGCGTTAACCTCACCTTCTTCCCACAACACTTCCTTGGCCTAGCTGGCATGCCACGTCGATACTCAGACTACCCAGACGCCTACACACTATGAAACACCATCTCATCAGTAGGTTCCCTAATCTCTATAACAGCCGTAATCATGCTAGTATTCATCATCTGAGAAGCCTTCGCATCCAAACGCAAAGCTTTCCAACCAGAACTTACAAGCACAAATATCGAATGAATCTACGGTTGCCCACCCCCATTCCACACCTTTGAAGAACCAGCCTTTGTCCAAGTACAAGAAAGGAAGGACTCGAACCCTCATATGTTGGTTTCAAGCCAACCGCATAAAACCACTTATGCTTCTTTCTCATAGAGACGCTAGTAAAACGATTACATAGCCTTGTCAAGGCTATATTGCAGGTGAAAACCCTGTGCGCCTCAAAATATGGCCAACCACTCACAACTTAATTTCCAAGACGCCTCATCACCAATTATAGAAGAACTGATACAATTCCACGACCACGCCATAATAGTGGCCCTAGCCATCTGCAGCTTGGTCCTCTATCTACTGACTCTAATACTAACAGGTAAACTCTCATCAAATACAGTTGATGCACAGGCGATCGAACTAGTATGAACAATCCTACCAGCCATAGTACTAATCACCCTAGCCCTGCCATCCCTGCGCATCCTATACATGATGGATGAAGTCAACCAACCAGACCTCACTCTAAAAGCCATTGGACACCAATGGTACTGATCCTACGAGTACACCGACTTCAAAGACCTAACATTCGACTCCTACATAACACCAACATCAGAGCTCCCACTAGGACACTTTCGACTTCTAGAAGTAGACCACCGTGTTATCGTCCCAATAAACTCTACCATCCGAGTTATTGTCACCGCTGACGACGTCCTGCACTCATGAGCTGTACCAAGCCTAGGCGTCAAAACGGATGCAATCCCAGGACGACTAAACCAAACTTCCTTCCTAGCAAACCGACCAGGAGTATTCTACGGACAATGCTCAGAGATCTGCGGAGCAAACCACAGCTTCATACCAATCGTAGTAGAGTCCACACCACTTGACAACTTCGAAAACTGATCTTCTCTACTATCTTCCTAATCATTAAGAAGCTATGAAACAGCGTTAGCCTTTTAAGCTAGAGAAAGAGGGACGCTAACCCTCCTTAATGACATGCCACAACTCAACCCAAATCCATGATTTTTTATCATACTAACCTCATGACTAACATTTTCAATAATCATCCAACCTAAAATCCTATCCATAACATCCCCAAACCCACCACTCAACAAGACCACTACCACCACCCCTACTACCCCATGAACTTGACCATGAACCTAAGTTTCTTCGACCAATTCTCAAGTCCATCCCTACTGGGCATTCCACTAATCCTCATCTCAATCACTTTCCCAGCCCTACTACTACCGTCACAAAACAACCGCTGGGTGACGAGCCGTCTATCCACCCTACAACTATGAGCGGTCAACCTCATCACAAAGCAACTAATAATACCACTGAACAAAAAAGGACACAAATGAGCCCTAATCCTAACCTCATTAATGGTATTCCTCCTACTAATCAACCTTCTAGGCCTATTGCCCTACACATTCACTCCAACCACCCAACTATCCATGAGCCTAGCCCTAGCCTTCCCACTATGACTAGCCACCCTCCTCACAGGGTTACGCAACCAACCTTCAACTACCCTAGGGCACCTGCTACCAGAAGGCACTCCAACACCGCTGATCCCAGCACTGGTCTTAATTGAAACAACAAGCCTTCTAATTCGTCCTATTGCGCTAGGAGTACGACTAACAGCCAACCTCACAGCAGGACACCTTTTAATCCAACTTATTTCTACCGCCACGATCGCCTTACTATCGACCATACCTATGGTCTCCCTACTAACATTCCTAATCCTGCTGCTACTAACCATCCTGGAAGTAGCCGTAGCCATGATCCAGGCCTACGTCTTTGTCCTCCTACTCAGCCTCTACCTCCAAGAAAACATCTAACACAATGGCACACCAAGCACACTCCTACCACATAGTAGATCCAAGCCCATGACCCATCTTCGGAGCAGCCGCCGCCCTACTAACCACGTCCGGCCTAACCATATGATTCCACTACCACTCCCCACAACTACTTGCCATTGGCCTATTATCAACCACCCTAGTCATATTCCAATGATGACGAGACATTGTACGCGAAAGCACATTCCAAGGTCACCACACTCCCACCGTCCAAAAAGGGCTACGATACGGCATAGTCCTGTTCATCACATCAGAAGCTTTCTTCTTCCTAGGCTTCTTCTGAGCCTTCTTCCACTCAAGCCTAGCCCCAACCCCAGAACTAGGAGGACAATGACCACCAGCAGGAATCAAACCCTTGAACCCCATAGAAGTACCGCTACTAAACACTGCCATCCTACTAGCTTCAGGAATCACCGTCACATGAGCCCATCACGCTATCATAGAGGCCCGCCGAAAACAAGCAATCTATGCTCTCACCTTAACTGTCCTCCTAGGATTCTACTTTACCGCACTACAAGCCATAGAATACTACGAAGCTCCCTTCTCCATCGCAGACGGAGTATACGGGTCTACCTTCTTCGTAGCCACTGGATTTCACGGCCTACACGTAATCATTGGCTCCACATTCCTCCTAATCTGCCTCCTACGCCTCATTAAATTCCACTTTACACCAAACCATCACTTTGGTTTCGAAGCAGCAGCCTGATACTGACACTTTGTAGACGTCGTATGACTATTCCTATATATCTCTATTTACTGATGAGGATCCTGCTCTTCTAGTATACTAATTACAATCGACTTCCAATCCTTAAAATCTGGTTCAAACCCAGAGAAGAGCAATAAACATAATCACATTTATAATCACCCTATCCATAACCCTAAGCATCGCCCTAACCATACTAAACCTATGACTGGCCCAAACGAACCCAGACTCAGAAAAACTATCCCCATACGAATGCGGCTTTGACCCATTAGGATCCGCTCGACTACCATTCTCCATTCGATTC
Source organism: Prinia subflava (assembly GCF_021018805.1). Taxonomy (NCBI): domain Eukaryota; kingdom Metazoa; phylum Chordata; class Aves; order Passeriformes; family Cisticolidae; genus Prinia; species Prinia subflava. The sequence goes on along the minus strand of NW_026960990.1, from coordinate 17,706 downwards.
TTCCTAGTAGCAATCCTATTCCTACTGTTCGACCTAGAAATTGCCCTACTCCTACCTCTTCCATGAGCCACCCAACTCCAAGCCCCAACCACTACACTAACATGAGCCTCAGTCCTTATCCTACTCCTCACCCTAGGTCTAGTGTACGAATGAACCCAAGGAGGGCTAGAATGGGCCGAATAACAGAAAGTTAGTCTAACCAAGACAGTTGATTTCGACTCAACAGATTATAGCCACAACCCTATAACTTTCTTAATGACCCTCCTACACCTAAGCTTCTACTCAGCCTTCTCCCTAAGCGCCTTAGGCCTAGCCTTCCACCGAACCCACCTAATCTCAGCCTTACTATGCTTAGAGGGCATGATATTGTCTATATATGTAGCCCTGTCAATATGACCCATCCAAACACAAATAACATCCGCCACCATACTACCAATACTTATACTAACATTCTCAGCCTGCGAAGCAGGAACGGGGCTCGCCCTACTAGTAGCCTCAACACGCACCCACGGTTCAGACCACCTCCACAACTTTAACCTCCTAAAATGCTAAAAATCATCATACCAACTATTATACTCCTTCCCATGACCATATCCTCACCCAGCAAGTACCTTTGGGCTAATACCACAACACACAGCATATTAATTGCCGCCATTAGCCTACAGCTATTCACCCCAACATACTACCCAAACAAAAACCTATCTCACTGGACTGCTATCGACCAAATCTCTTCACCACTACTAGTCCTATCATGTTGACTCCTGCCTCTGATGCTAATGGCAAGTCAAAACCATCTAGAACAAGAACCAACCAACCGCAAACGAATCTTCATCACAACAATCATTCTAGCTCAACTATTCATCCTATCAGCCTTCTCAGCCTCGGAACTCATACTATTCTACATTGCTTTTGAAGCAACCCTAATCCCCACATTAATCCTCATCACCCGATGAGGAAACCAACCAGAACGACTTAAAGCCGGAATCTACCTACTGTTCTACACGCTTGCCAGCTCACTCCCCCTACTAATCGCCATCCTGCACCTACACAACCAAACTGGCACATTATACTTCCCAATACTTAAACTATCCCACCCAACCATCACACACTCCTGAACGGGCCTAGCAGCCAGCTTAGCCCTTCTCGTAGCATTCATGGTCAAAGCTCCACTATACGGACTACACCTATGACTGCCTAAAGCTCATGTAGAGGCCCCAATTGCCGGCTCAATGCTTCTCGCAGCCCTGCTCTTAAAACTGGGAGGCTACGGCATCATACGAGTCACTATCCTAGTAAACCCATCCCTAAACAACCTGCACTACCCATTCATCACCCTCTCTCTATGGGGAGCGCTCATAACTAGTGCCATCTGCCTACGACAAATCGACCTAAAGTCACTAATCGCTTACTCATCAGTAAGCCACATAGGCCTTGTCATCGCCGCAACTATAATCCAAACCCAATGAGCATTCTCAGGAGCAATGATCCTAATAATTTCACACGGACTAACCTCATCCATACTATTCTGCCTAGCCAACACAAACTACGAACGCACCCACAGCCGAATTCTACTACTAACACGAGGCATCCAGCCCCTACTCCCATTAATAGCCATCTGATGACTTTTAGCCAACCTAACAAACATGGCACTACCCCCCACAACTAACCTTATAGCAGAACTAACCATTGTAATCGCCCTGTTCAACTGATCCTCCCTAACAATCATCCTAACAGGCATTGCAATCCTCCTAACTGCCTCATACACCCTATACATACTAACAATGACACAACGAGGAGCACTCCCATCCCACATCACATCAATCCAAAACTCCTCCACACGAGAGCATCTTCTTATAGCCCTACACATAATCCCAATAGCCCTCCTCATCTTAAAGCCAGAGCTAATCTCCGGCATCCCAGTATGCAAGTATAGTTTCAACCCAAACATTAGACCGTGACTCTAAAGATAGAAGTTAAAACCTTCTTACCTGCCGAGGGGAGGTTTAACCAACAAGAACTGCTAATTCTTGCATCTGAGTCTAAAACCTCAGCCCCCTTACTTTCAAAGGATAATAGCAATCCAATGGTCTTAGGAACCACGTATCTTGGTGCAAATCCAAGTGAAAGTAATGGACCTACCACTAACCCTAAACACATTCACACTATTAACCCTAACAACCCTAACTACTCCAATCATTTTCCCACTATTATCAGACAGCCTCAAAAACACTCCCAACACCATCACACAAACAGTCAAAGCCTCATTTCTAATCAGCTTAGTCCCAATAACAATCCACATCCACTCAGGTATGGAAGGCCTGGTCTCCTCATGAGAATGAAAATTCATCATAAACTTCAAAATCCCAATCAGCCTTAAACTAGACTTTTACTCCCTTACATTCTTCCCAATTGCCCTATTCGTGTCATGGTCAATCCTGCAATTCGCAACATGATACATGGCCTCAGACCCACACATCACAAAATTCTTCACCTTCCTCCTACTGTTCCTAATTACCATGCTAATCCTAATCATCGCCAATAACCTATTTGTCCTGTTCATTGGATGAGAAGGAGTAGGGATCATATCCTTCCTCCTGATCAGCTGATGACACGGACGAGCAGAAGCCAACACCGCCGCCCTACAAGCAGTGCTTTACAACCGAATCGGAGACATTGGCCTCATCCTTTGCATAGCATGACTAGCCTATACCATAAACACCTGAGAACTCCAACAATTCCCCTCCACTTCACAGACCCCAACCTTACCCCTCCTAGGGCTGATCCTGGCAGCAACAGGCAAATCCGCTCAATTTGGATTACACCCATGACTCCCATCCGCAATAGAAGGCCCAACCCCAGTCTCAGCCTTACTACACTCAAGCACTATAGTAGTGGCCGGAATCTTCCTACTAATCCGAACCCACCCACTATTCCACAACAACCAAACAGCCCTCTCTCTCTGCCTTTGCCTGGGAGCCCTCTCCACCCTATTTGCAGCCACATGTGCCCTCACACAGAACGACATCAAAAAAATTATCGCCTTCTCCACCTCAAGTCAGCTAGGCCTAATAATAGTCACTATTGGATTAAACCTTCCACAACTAGCCTTCCTACACATCTCAACCCACGCATTCTTCAAGGCCATGCTATTCCTCTGCTCAGGCTCCATCATCCACAGCCTCAACGGAGAACAAGACATCCGAAAAATAGGAGGCCTCCAAAAAATGCTCCCAACAACCACCTCATGTCTCACTATCGGTAACCTAGCACTAATAGGAACCCCATTCCTAGCAGGATTTTACTCAAAGGACCAAATCATCGAAAACCTAAACACCTCATACCTAAACTCATGAGCCCTGCTCCTAACCCTGCTAGCCACATCATTCACCGCGGTCTATACAATCCGCATGACCGTTCTAGTCCAAAGCGGCTTCACCCGAATCCCTCCCCTAACCTCAATAAACGAAAACAACCCTGCAGTAATCCGCCCAATCACCCGACTAGCACTAGGAAGCATCACAGCTGGTTTAATCATTACCTCATACATCCTACCAACAAAAACACCACCCACAACCATACCCACATCAATCAAAATAACGGCCCTAGTAGTAACAGCCCTAGGAATCGCCCTAGCACTCGAACTATCAAAAATAGCCCAAACCCTAATCCTGACCAAACAAAACCCATTCTACAACTTCTCAATCTCCCTAGGCTATTTCAACCTACTAACCCACCGATCAAGCGTAACAAACCTATTATCAGGAGGACAAAACATCGCCTCACACCTCATAGACCTTTCCTGATACAAGCTATTAGGCCCAGAAGGCCTAGCCAATATGCAGTCAACAACATCCAAAACCGCTACCACATTCCACCAAGGCCTAATCAAAGCCTACCTAGGGTCCTTTGCCCTATCCATCCTAATCATCATTATTTCCACATACAGAAAACTTAATGGCCCCAAATCTTCGTAAAAACCACCCCCTACTAAAAGTCATCAACGACGCCCTAATTGACCTACCAACACCATCAAATATCTCATCATGATGAAACTTTGGATCCCTACTGGGTGTTTGCCTAGCCACACAAATCGTCACAGGACTACTGCTAGCCATACACTACACAGCAGACACCTCCCTAGCCTTCTCCTCCGTCACCCACATATGCCGAGACGTCCAATTCGGCTGACTAATCCGAAACCTCCACGCAAACGGAGCTTCATTCTTCTTCATCTGCATCTACCTTCACATCGGCCGAGGCTTCTACTACGGCTCATACTTAAACAAAGAAACCTGAAACGTAGGGGTCATCCTCCTACTCACCCTCATAGCAACAGCCTTCGTAGGATACGTCCTGCCATGAGGACAAATATCATTCTGAGGAGCCACAGTCATCACGAACCTATTCTCAGCCATCCCCTACATCGGACAAACACTAGTTGAATGAGCATGAGGCGGATTCTCAGTAGACAACCCCACACTCACTCGATTCTTCGCTATCCACTTCCTACTACCATTCGTCATTGTAGGATTAACACTAGTCCACCTCACCCTCCTACACGAAACCGGATCAAACAATCCACTAGGTATCCCATCAGACTGCGACAAAATCCCATTCCACCCCTACTACTCCACAAAAGACATCGTAGGGTTCGCACTAATATTTATCCCCCTCGCCAGCCTAGCTCTATTCTTACCCAACCTGCTAGGAGACCCAGAAAACTTCACACCAGCCAACCCACTAGCCACACCCCCTCACATCAAACCCGAATGATACTTCCTATTCGCCTACGCCATCCTACGATCCATCCCAAACAAACTAGGAGGAGTCCTGGCCCTAGCCGCCTCCGTCCTAGTACTATTTCTCATGCCCCTCCTGCACACATCCAAACTACGTTCAATAACATTCCGCCCACTGTCACAAATTCTGTTTTGAACACTAGTAGCAAACCTTCTAGTACTAACCTGAGTAGGCAGCCAGCCAGTTGAACACCCATTCATCATCATTGGCCAACTAGCCTCATTTACCTACTTCACTATCATTCTAGTCCTCTTCCCAATTGTTTCCATCGTAGAAAACAAAATACTCAAACTCTAATACTCTAATAGTTTATTAAAACATTGGTCTTGTAAGCCAAAGATTGAAGACTCAACCTCTTCTTAGAGTTTCCCCCCCCCCCCTCCAAAAATTTTCGGCCGCGCCGGAAAGAATTAAAGAAAAGGGCCCCTCCAAAAATTTTCGGCCGCGCCGGAAAGAATTAAAGAAAAGGGCCCCTCCAAAAATTTTCGGCCGCGCCGGAAAGAATTAAAGAAAAGGGCCCCTCCAAAAATTTTCGGCCGCGCCGGAAAGAATTAAAGAAAAGGGCCCCTCCAAAAATTTTCGGCCGCGCCGGAAAGAATTAAAGAAAAGGGCCCCTCCAAAAATTTTCGGCCGCGCCGGAAAAAAATTAAAGAAAAGGCCCCCCCCCCCCTTACCCCCCCCGCGGCTTTTTCATATTACTTAAGGTATGTATTGCGCCACATTAATTTATTATCCCCATCAGGCACTACATTAATGTAGGATATTCCACCCAAAGACCAACCTCACCTCCAACCCCCGCCCAACATTTTCTCCAAATAGATAATGTGCGAGCAGTCACACCACCCCCCCATTTTTGCTTCAGGTACCATCACACCCAGCTAACCCGACCAACATCACACTACAAGCGTCACCCGAGATCGACAGTCTCTACAACGTACCTAACAACCAGCCCCGGATACGAGGGAATGTCCCAGCGCACCTTTGAATTCACGAGGTCATACAATTCGCCCACCTCCTAAAGCAAGCCTCTCGACCAACAGCTTTCAAGCGCTCACAAGCCAGAGAACCTGGTTATCTATTAACCGTGCTCCTCACGAGAACCGAGCTACTCAACGTCAGTTATACCCACGTCCCTTGTCTTGAGCCCATACTTTCCCTCTTACCCTCGAGGCCCTACTTGCTCTTTTGCGCCACCCGTGGTAACTTCAGGACCATAAACTGCCTCGCCCTCTCTACTTGCTCTTCACAGATACAAGTGCTGGGGATGGACGCTCCTCATTTCCTCTCGTTATCGCGACATTTCCTTTCTCTTTCTCTTCTCTTCTTCTGGGGGCGTCTTCAATATGCCCTTCCAGTGCGTAGCAGGAGATATCTTCCTCTTGACGTGAGCATCACATTACCGGCGAGCTACCTGCCGACCACCTGTAAGCCCATAGTGTCATGGTTGAAGGATAAGGTCGTCGCAAACTTGACACTGATGCACTTTAGCCTCATTCATGAAACCCGCGCTTTTTACCTCTTAAGCCATTGAATAATGCAATGGTCACCGGACATAACTATTTTATTCTCACTTTGCTGAGACTTATACCTAAACCCATCATTTCACCCCCAAAATTTATTCACTTCATTTTTTATCGTGTAATTTTCATCAAAACAAACAAATAATTAACTATATATCCCTATATTATTCATGCAACCAAATTACACACCCCCCCACAACCTCAGAAAGAAAGGAATTAAACCTCCATCACCAACTCCCAAAGCTGGCATTTTAGACTAAACTACTTTCTGACACAACCCTAGACAGCCCGAATAGCCCCCCGAGACAACCCCCGCACAAGCTCTAGAACCACAAACAAAGTTAACAACAACCCCCATCCACCCACCAAGAACAACCCAACCCCACACGAATAAAACATAGCCACCCCACTAAAATCCAACCGTCCTACCAATAAACCACCACTATCAACCGTCCCCCCATCAACTAAAACCACAGAAGTACCTAGCACAACAGCACCAGCTCCAACAACTAACCCAATCCCCAATCCATACCCAACAACCCCCCAATCTACCCAAGCCTCAGGATAAGGATCCGCCGCCAATGAAACCGAATAAACAAACACCACCAACATCCCCCCCAAATACACTATAACAAGCACCAAAGACATGAAAGAAGCACCCAAACTAACCAACCAACCACAGCCAGCAATAGACGCCACGACCAACCCAACCACTCCATAATAAGGGGATGGATTAGAAGCAACCGCCAGCCCACCCAGAACAAAACAAAGCCCTATAAACAGAACAAACTTCATCATAATTCCCGCCCAGCCTCTACCTGGGATCTGCAGCCTGAAAAACTGCCGTTATCCTTTAACTACAGGAACTACTCCATTCAACATCACCACCAACATCACTTTTTATACTTCATTTTCACCATACCAACTATTCCCCCCCCCCCCCTTACCCCCCCCGCGGCTTTTTCATATTACTTAAGGTATGTATTGCGCCACATTAATTTATTATCCCCATCAGGCACTACATTAATGTAGGATATTCCACCCAAAGACCAACCTCACCTCCAACCCCCGCCCAACATTTTCTCCAAATAGATAATGTGCGAGCAGTCACACCACCCCCCCATTTTTGCTTCAGGTACCATCACACCCAGCTAACCCGACCAACATCACACTACAAGCGTCACCCGAGATCGACAGTCTCTACAACGTACCTAACAACCAGCCCCGGATACGAGGGAATGTCCCAGCGCACCTTTGAATTCACGAGGTCATACAATTCGCCCACCTCCTAAAGCAAGCCTCTCGACCAACAGCTTTCAAGCGCTCACAAGCCAGAGAACCTGGTTATCTATTAACCGTGCTCCTCACGAGAACCGAGCTACTCAACGTCAGTTATACCCACGTCCCTTGTCTTGAGCCCATACTTTCCCTCTTACCCTCGAGGCCCTACTTGCTCTTTTGCGCCACCCGTGGTAACTTCAGGACCATAAACTGCCTCGCCCTCTCTACTTGCTCTTCACAGATACAAGTGCTGGGGATGGACGCTCCTCATTTCCTCTCGTTATCGCGACATTTCCTTTCTCTTTCTCTTCTCTTCTTCTGGGGGCGTCTTCAATATGCCCTTCCAGTGCGTAGCAGGAGATATCTTCCTCTTGACGTGAGCATCACATTACCGGCGAGCTACCTGCCGACCACCTGTAAGCCCATAGTGTCATGGTTGAAGGATAAGGTCGTCGCAAACTTGACACTGATGCACTTTAGCCTCATTCATGAAACCCGCGCTTTTTACCTCTTAAGCCATTGAATAATGCAATGGTCACCGGACATAACTATTTTATTCTCACTTTGCTGAGACTTATACCTAAACCCATCATTTCACCCCCAAAATTTATTCACTTCATTTTTTATCGTGTAATTTTCATCAAAACAAACAAATAATTAACTATATATCCCTATATTATTCATGCAACCAAATTACACACACCACCACTACGACACTTAACCCAAACTTACCTGCCTTTTTTTGGACAAAAAACCAAACAAAAACAACACATCACCACTCACCAAACCAAACCCACCTAAGTCTTTGTAGCTTACAAAAAGCATGACACTGAAGATGTCAAGACGGCAGCCACACGCACCCAAAGACAAAAGACTTAGTCCTAACCTTACTGTTGGTTGTTGCTAAATATATACATGCAAGTATCCGCGCTCCAGTGTAGATGCCCTGGGTACCCTAAATTTAGGTCGACAGGAGCGGGTATCAGGCACACCCATCACCGTAGCCCAAAACGCCTTGCAATTGCCACACCCCCACGGGTATTCAGCAGTAATTAATATTAAGCAATGAGTGCAAACTTGACTTAGTTATAGCAAGCTAAGGGTCGGTAAATCCTGTGCCAGCCACCGCGGTCATACAGGAGACCCAAATCAACATTACTTAACGGCGTAAAGAGTGGTCACATGTTATCCAAGTAGCTAAGATTAAAAGGCAGCTGAGCCGTAGAAAGCCAAAGATGCCCATAAGGCCCCTACTTAAAGAAGATCTTAGAACAACGATTTATTGAAGCCCACGAAAGCCAGGGCCCAAACTGGGATTAGATACCCCACTATGCCTGGCCCTAAATCTTGATGCTCGATCTTACCGGAGCATCCGCCCGAGAACTACGAGCACAAACGCTTAAAACTCTAAGGACTTGGCGGTGCCCCAAACCCACCTAGAGGAGCCTGTTCTATAATCGATGATCCACGATACACCTTACCATTCCTTGCAACAGTTCAGCCTATATACCGCCGTCGCCAGCCCACCCACCCTGAAGGACCAACAGTGGACGCAATAGCCCTACAACGCTAATACGACAGGTCAAGGTATAGCCTATGGAATGGGAGCAATGGGCTACATTTTCTAGACTAGAACATACGGCAAAGGGACATGAAACTATCCCTGGAAGGCGGATTTAGCAGTAAAGAGAGACAATCGAGCCCTCTTTAAGCCGGCTCTGGGACACGTACATACCGCCCGTCACCCTCCTCAAAAGCGACCCCCCCCCCCCATAAATTAATAAGTTGATCAGCCAAAGAGGAGGTAAGTCGTAACAAGGTAAGTGTACCGGAAGGTGCACTTAGAACACCAAGACGTAGCCTTAAATTAAAGCACTCAGCTTACACCTGAGAGATATCTGCTAACATCAGATCGTCTTGAATGCCAAACTCTAGCCCAACCTACATGACCCGGAATAACAAAGCTACTTCCAACACCCAACTAAAGCATTTATTAGTCCCAGTATAGGCGATAGAAAAGACACCATTGGAGCGATAGAGACCACGTACCGTAAGGGAAAGATGAAATAGCAATGAAAACTAAGCTAAAAACAGCAAAGATCAACCCTTGTACCTTTTGCATCATGGTCTAGCAAGAAAAACCAAGCAAAATGAATTTAAGTTTGCCACCCCGAAACCCAAGCGAGCTACTTGCGAGCAGCTATTATGAGCGAACCCGTCTCTGTTGCAAAAGAGTGGGATGACTTGCTAGTAGAGGTGAAAAGCCAATCGAGCTGGGTGATAGCTGGTTGCCTGTGAAATGAATCTTAGTTCACTCTTAATTCTTCTCCAAGGAACCTACAAACCCCAATGAAGCGAATTAAGGGCTATTTAAAGGAGGTACAGCTCCTTTAAAAAAGAATACAATCTCCACGAGCGGATAAACAACAAACCTGCAAAACCTACTGTGGGCCTTTAAGCAGCCATCAACAAAGAGTGCGTTAAAGCTCTGCACCTTAAAAATATAAAAACCACGTGACTCCCTCCCCACTAACGGGCTAACCTATAGAACAATAGGAGAATTAATGCTAGAATGAGTAACCAGGGTCCTCCCTCTTAGACGCAAGCTTACATCAGTACATTATTAACAAGCCACCAATATACGACAAATCAAACAAGCAGAGTATTAAACACTTTGTTAACCCGACATAGGAGCGTCCATTAAGAAAGATTAAAACCTGTAAAAGGAACTAGGCAAACCCGTCAAGGCCCGACTGTTTACCAAAAACATAGCCTTCAGCCAACCCACAGACAAGTATTGAAGGTGATGCCTGCCCGGTGACTATGTTCAACGGCCGCGGTATCCTAACCGTGCAAAGGTAGCGCAATCAATTGTCCCATAAATCGGGACCCGTATGAATGGCTAAACGAGGTCTTAACTGTCTCTTACAGGCAATCGGTGAAATTGATCTCCCTGTGCAAAAGCAGGGATAAACCCATAAGACGAGAAGACCCTGTGGAACTTTAAAAACAGCAACCACCCCAAAATACATACACCCCCACCCCGGGCTTACTTATCCATTGGGACGATGGTCTGCATTTTTTCGGTTGGGGCGACCTTGGAGCAAAACAAAACCTCCAAACATGGGACAACACCTCCAGACTAAGAGCCACTACTCAAAGTGCTAATAGCCACCAGATCCAATATAATTGATCAATGGACCAAGCTACCCCAGGGATAACAGCGCAATCTCCTCCGAGAGTCCATATCGACGGGGAGGTTTACGACCTCGATGTTGGATCAGGACATCCTAGTGGTGCAGCCGCTACTAAGGGTTCGTTTGTTCAACGATTAACAGTCCTACGTGATCTGAGTTCAGACCGGAGTAATCCAGGTCGGTTTCTATCTATGAACAACTCTTCCCAGTACGAAAGGATAGGAAAAGTGGGGCCAATACCACAAGCAAGCCCCCGCCTTAAGTAATGAAACCAACTAAATTACGAAAAGCTATCACACCCACCCACGTCCTAGAAAAGGACAAGCTAGCGTGGCAGAGCTCGGCAAATGCAAAAGGCTTAAGTCCTTTAACTCAGAGGTTCAAATCCTCTCCCTAGCTTACCAACCCCCATATGACCAACTACCCACTTCTAACCAGCCTAATCATAGCCACTTCCTATGCCCTCCCCATTCTAATTGCAGTAGCCTTCCTCACACTAGTAGAACGTAAAATCCTAAGTTACATGCAAGGACGAAAGGGCCCAAATGTCGTAGGCCCATTCGGACTACTACAACCCTTGGCAGACGGGGTGAAACTATTCATCAAAGAACCGATCCGCCCATCAACATCTTCCCCAATCCTATTCACCACAACTCCAATACTAGCCCTTCTCCTAGCGATTTCAATTTGAACCCCACTCCCACTACCATTCTCTCTCGCAGACCTCAACCTAGGCCTACTCTTTCTCCTAGCCATATCTAGCCTAGCCGTATACTCTATTCTATGATCAGGATGAGCCTCCAACTCAAAATATGCCCTAATTGGAGCACTACGAGCAGTAGCCCAAACCATCTCGTATGAAGTCACCCTAGCAATTATCCTACTCTCCATCATCCTACTCAGCGGAAATTACAACCTAAGCACTCTCGCAACCACCCAAGAACCCCTGTACCTTATCTTCTCATGCTGGCCACTAGCCATAATATGATACGTATCCACACTAGCCGAGACAAACCGAGCCCCATTTGACCTTACAGAGGGGGAGTCAGAACTAGTCTCTGGCTTCAACGTGGAATATGCAGCAGGACCATTCGCTTTATTCTTCCTAGCCGAATACGCCAACATCATGCTAATAAACACACTAACTACCATCTTATTCTTCAACCCAAGCTTCCTAAACCCTCCGCAAGAACTATTCCCTGTGATTCTAGCCACAAAAGTCCTCCTACTATCTGCTGGTTTCCTATGAGTCCGTGCTTCATATCCGCGCTTCCGATACGACCAGCTAATACACCTTCTATGAAAAAACTTCCTCCCACTCACACTGGCGATATGCTTGTGACACACCAGCATATCAATCTGTTACGCTGGACTTCCCCCCTACCTAAGAACCATAAAAGGAAATGTGCCTGAACGTCCCAAAGGGTCACTATGATAAAGTGAACATAGAGGTATACCAGCCCTCTCATTTCCTAACTTAGAAAAACAGGAATCGAACCTGCACTAAAGGGATCAAAACCCTCCATACTCCCATTATATTACTTTCTAGTAGGGTCAGCTAACAAAGCTATCGGGCCCATACCCCGAAAATGATGGTTTAACCCCTTCCCCTACTAATGAACCCACAAGCAAAATTAATTTTCGCAATCAGCCTGTTTATAGGGACTGCCATCACAATCTCGAGCAACCACTGAATAATAGCCTGGGCCGGCCTTGAAATCAACACCCTAGCAATCCTGCCACTGATCTCAAAATCCCACCATCCACGAGCCATTGAAGCCGCAACCAAGTACTTCCTTACCCAAGCAACTGCCTCCGCACTAGTCTTATTTTCCAGCATAACCAATGCATGGCACACCGGACAATGGGACATCACCCAACTAACCCATCCAATATCGTGCCTCATCCTAACCTCCGCCCTAGCAATAAAACTAGGACTAGTCCCATTTCATTTCTGATTCCCAGAAGTCCTCCAAGGGTCCCCACTTACCACAGGCCTCCTCCTATCAACAATGATAAAATTACCCCCTATCTCACTGCTATTCATAACATCACCCTCACTAAACCCTACTCTGCTAGCCTGCATAGCAATCATATCTGCCGCTCTGGGAGGATGAATAGGACTAAACCAAACACAAATCCGAAAAATCCTAGCCTTCTCCTCCATCTCCCATCTAGGATGGATAACAATCATTATCTCGTACAACCCTAAACTAACCTTACTTAATTTTTACCTCTACACACTAATAACAATAGCAGTATTCCTAACTTTAAACACAATTAAAGTCTCAAAACTATCAACCCTAATAACTGCATGGACAAAGGTACCAGCACTAAACGCCATACTACTACTAACAATACTCTCTATAGCAGGACTGCCCCCATTAACAGGTTTCCTCCCAAAATGACTTATCATCCAAGAGCTAACTAAACAAGACATAATCCCAATAGCAACTTCAATCTCCCTCCTATCACTCCTAAGCCTATTCTTCTATCTTCGCCTAGCATACTGTGCAACAATCACACTACCCCCACACACCACCAACCACATTAAACAATGACATACTAACAAACCAACCAGCACCTTAATTGCCATCCTAATCACCATATCAACTGCACTCCTACCGGTTTCACCACTAATCACCACTATTATTTAAGAAACTTAGGATCACTTAAACCGAAGGCCTTCAAAGCCTTAAACAAGAGTTAAACCCTCTTAGTTTCTGCTAAGATCCGCAGGATGCTACCCCACATCTCCTGAATGCAACCCAGGTACTTTAATTAAGCTAGGACCTTACAACCCAACTAGGTAGATGGGCTTCGATCCCACAACAATATAGTTAACAGCTACATGCCCTAACCAACAGGCTTCTACCTAAGACTTCGGCGCAATCAATACGCATCTGCGAGTTTGCAACCCGCCGTGAATTTCACCACAAAGCCGATAAGAAGAGGAATTGAACCTCTGTAAAAAGGACTACAGCCTAACGCTTATACACTCAGCCATCTTACCTGTGACATTCATTAACCGATGATTATTCTCAACCAACCACAAAGATATCGGTACCCTATACCTAATTTTCGGCGCATGGGCCGGAATAGTGGGCACCTCACTAAGCCTTCTCATCCGAGCAGAACTAGGCCAACCAGGAGCCCTGCTCGGAGACGACCAAATCTACAACGTGATCGTTACAGCACATGCTTTCGTAATAATCTTCTTTATAGTTATACCAATTATGATCGGGGGCTTCGGCAACTGACTAGTCCCCCTAATAATTGGGGCCCCAGACATAGCATTCCCACGAATGAACAACATAAGCTTCTGACTTCTACCACCCTCTTTCCTCCTTCTCCTGGCTTCCTCCACAGTCGAGGCAGGAGCAGGTACGGGCTGAACAGTGTACCCCCCATTAGCCGGCAACTTAGCCCATGCTGGAGCTTCAGTTGACCTAGCCATCTTCTCCCTTCACCTAGCTGGAATCTCATCAATTCTGGGCGCAATCAACTTTATCACCACAGCAATTAACATAAAACCACCAGCCCTCTCCCAATACCAAACCCCCCTATTTGTCTGATCAGTACTTATCACAGCAGTCCTACTGCTTCTCTCCCTCCCTGTACTCGCTGCCGGAATCACTATACTACTAACCGACCGCAACCTAAATACCACTTTCTTTGACCCGGCAGGAGGAGGAGACCCAGTACTTTATCAACACCTATTCTGATTCTTCGGACACCCTGAAGTCTACATCCTCATTCTACCAGGATTCGGAATCATCTCCCACGTCGTAACCTACTACTCAGGAAAAAAAGAACCTTTCGGTTATATAGGAATGGTATGAGCTATACTTTCCATCGGGTTCCTAGGATTTATCGTTTGGGCCCACCATATATTCACAGTAGGCATGGACGTAGACACCCGAGCATACTTCACATCAGCCACTATAATCATCGCCATCCCAACTGGCATTAAAGTATTCAGCTGACTAGCAACACTCCACGGAGGCATTATCAAATGAGACCCACCCATACTATGGGCCCTAGGATTCATCTTCCTATTCACCATCGGGGGCCTAACAGGGATCGTTTTAGCAAACTCTTCACTAGACATTGCTCTGCACGATACCTACTATGTAGTAGCTCACTTCCACTATGTACTATCAATAGGAGCAGTATTCGCAATTCTAGCCGGATTCACACACTGATTCCCACTATTCACCGGGTACACTCTACATTCCACATGAGCCAAAATCCACTTCGGAGTAATATTTGTAGGCGTTAACCTCACCTTCTTCCCACAACACTTCCTTGGCCTAGCTGGCATGCCACGTCGATACTCAGACTACCCAGACGCCTACACACTATGAAACACCATCTCATCAGTAGGTTCCCTAATCTCTATAACAGCCGTAATCATGCTAGTATTCATCATCTGAGAAGCCTTCGCATCCAAACGCAAAGCTTTCCAACCAGAACTTACAAGCACAAATATCGAATGAATCTACGGTTGCCCACCCCCATTCCACACCTTTGAAGAACCAGCCTTTGTCCAAGTACAAGAAAGGAAGGACTCGAACCCTCATATGTTGGTTTCAAGCCAACCGCATAAAACCACTTATGCTTCTTTCTCATAGAGACGCTAGTAAAACGATTACATAGCCTTGTCAAGGCTATATTGCAGGTGAAAACCCTGTGCGCCTCAAAATATGGCCAACCACTCACAACTTAATTTCCAAGACGCCTCATCACCAATTATAGAAGAACTGATACAATTCCACGACCACGCCATAATAGTGGCCCTAGCCATCTGCAGCTTGGTCCTCTATCTACTGACTCTAATACTAACAGGTAAACTCTCATCAAATACAGTTGATGCACAGGCGATCGAACTAGTATGAACAATCCTACCAGCCATAGTACTAATCACCCTAGCCCTGCCATCCCTGCGCATCCTATACATGATGGATGAAGTCAACCAACCAGACCTCACTCTAAAAGCCATTGGACACCAATGGTACTGATCCTACGAGTACACCGACTTCAAAGACCTAACATTCGACTCCTACATAACACCAACATCAGAGCTCCCACTAGGACACTTTCGACTTCTAGAAGTAGACCACCGTGTTATCGTCCCAATAAACTCTACCATCCGAGTTATTGTCACCGCTGACGACGTCCTGCACTCATGAGCTGTACCAAGCCTAGGCGTCAAAACGGATGCAATCCCAGGACGACTAAACCAAACTTCCTTCCTAGCAAACCGACCAGGAGTATTCTACGGACAATGCTCAGAGATCTGCGGAGCAAACCACAGCTTCATACCAATCGTAGTAGAGTCCACACCACTTGACAACTTCGAAAACTGATCTTCTCTACTATCTTCCTAATCATTAAGAAGCTATGAAACAGCGTTAGCCTTTTAAGCTAGAGAAAGAGGGACGCTAACCCTCCTTAATGACATGCCACAACTCAACCCAAATCCATGATTTTTTATCATACTAACCTCATGACTAACATTTTCAATAATCATCCAACCTAAAATCCTATCCATAACATCCCCAAACCCACCACTCAACAAGACCACTACCACCACCCCTACTACCCCATGAACTTGACCATGAACCTAAGTTTCTTCGACCAATTCTCAAGTCCATCCCTACTGGGCATTCCACTAATCCTCATCTCAATCACTTTCCCAGCCCTACTACTACCGTCACAAAACAACCGCTGGGTGACGAGCCGTCTATCCACCCTACAACTATGAGCGGTCAACCTCATCACAAAGCAACTAATAATACCACTGAACAAAAAAGGACACAAATGAGCCCTAATCCTAACCTCATTAATGGTATTCCTCCTACTAATCAACCTTCTAGGCCTATTGCCCTACACATTCACTCCAACCACCCAACTATCCATGAGCCTAGCCCTAGCCTTCCCACTATGACTAGCCACCCTCCTCACAGGGTTACGCAACCAACCTTCAACTACCCTAGGGCACCTGCTACCAGAAGGCACTCCAACACCGCTGATCCCAGCACTGGTCTTAATTGAAACAACAAGCCTTCTAATTCGTCCTATTGCGCTAGGAGTACGACTAACAGCCAACCTCACAGCAGGACACCTTTTAATCCAACTTATTTCTACCGCCACGATCGCCTTACTATCGACCATACCTATGGTCTCCCTACTAACATTCCTAATCCTGCTGCTACTAACCATCCTGGAAGTAGCCGTAGCCATGATCCAGGCCTACGTCTTTGTCCTCCTACTCAGCCTCTACCTCCAAGAAAACATCTAACACAATGGCACACCAAGCACACTCCTACCACATAGTAGATCCAAGCCCATGACCCATCTTCGGAGCAGCCGCCGCCCTACTAACCACGTCCGGCCTAACCATATGATTCCACTACCACTCCCCACAACTACTTGCCATTGGCCTATTATCAACCACCCTAGTCATATTCCAATGATGACGAGACATTGTACGCGAAAGCACATTCCAAGGTCACCACACTCCCACCGTCCAAAAAGGGCTACGATACGGCATAGTCCTGTTCATCACATCAGAAGCTTTCTTCTTCCTAGGCTTCTTCTGAGCCTTCTTCCACTCAAGCCTAGCCCCAACCCCAGAACTAGGAGGACAATGACCACCAGCAGGAATCAAACCCTTGAACCCCATAGAAGTACCGCTACTAAACACTGCCATCCTACTAGCTTCAGGAATCACCGTCACATGAGCCCATCACGCTATCATAGAGGCCCGCCGAAAACAAGCAATCTATGCTCTCACCTTAACTGTCCTCCTAGGATTCTACTTTACCGCACTACAAGCCATAGAATACTACGAAGCTCCCTTCTCCATCGCAGACGGAGTATACGGGTCTACCTTCTTCGTAGCC
>NW_026960989.1:0-24255 GCF_021018805.1 Prinia subflava | reverse complement strand
GTTTTGATCCCTTTAGTGCAGGTTCGATTCCTGTTTTTCTAAGTTAGGAAATGAGAGGGCTGGTATACCTCTATGTTCACTTTATCATAGTGACCCTTTGGGACGTTCAGGCACATTTCCTTTTATGGTTCTTAGGTAGGGGGGAAGTCCAGCGTAACAGATTGATATGCTGGTGTGTCACAAGCATATCGCCAGTGTGAGTGGGAGGAAGTTTTTTCATAGAAGGTGTATTAGCTGGTCGTATCGGAAGCGCGGATATGAAGCACGGACTCATAGGAAACCAGCAGATAGTAGGAGGACTTTTGTGGCTAGAATCACAGGGAATAGTTCTTGCGGAGGGTTTAGGAAGCTTGGGTTGAAGAATAAGATGGTAGTTAGTGTGTTTATTAGCATGATGTTGGCGTATTCGGCTAGGAAGAATAAAGCGAATGGTCCTGCTGCATATTCCACGTTGAAGCCAGAGACTAGTTCTGACTCCCCCTCTGTAAGGTCAAATGGGGCTCGGTTTGTCTCGGCTAGTGTGGATACGTATCATATTATGGCTAGTGGCCAGCATGAGAAGATAAGGTACAGGGGTTCTTGGGTGGTTGCGAGAGTGCTTAGGTTGTAATTTCCGCTGAGTAGGATGATGGAGAGTAGGATAATTGCTAGGGTGACTTCATACGAGATGGTTTGGGCTACTGCTCGTAGTGCTCCAATTAGGGCATATTTTGAGTTGGAGGCTCATCCTGATCATAGAATAGAGTATACGGCTAGGCTAGATATGGCTAGGAGAAAGAGTAGGCCTAGGTTGAGGTCTGCGAGAGAGAATGGTAGTGGGAGTGGGGTTCAAATTGAAATCGCTAGGAGAAGGGCTAGTATTGGAGTTGTGGTGAATAGGATTGGGGAAGATGTTGATGGGCGGATCGGTTCTTTGATGAATAGTTTCACCCCGTCTGCCAAGGGTTGTAGTAGTCCGAATGGGCCTACGACATTTGGGCCCTTTCGTCCTTGCATGTAACTTAGGATTTTACGTTCTACTAGTGTGAGGAAGGCTACTGCAATTAGAATGGGGAGGGCATAGGAAGTGGCTATGATTAGGCTGGTTAGAAGTGGGTAGTTGGTCATATGGGGGTTGGTAAGCTAGGGAGAGGATTTGAACCTCTGAGTTAAAGGACTTAAGCCTTTTGCATTTGCCGAGCTCTGCCACGCTAGCTTGTCCTTTTCTAGGACGTGGGTGGGTGTGATAGCTTTTCGTAATTTAGTTGGTTTCATTACTTAAGGCGGGGGCTTGCTTGTGGTATTGGCCCCACTTTTCCTATCCTTTCGTACTGGGAAGAGTTGTTCATAGATAGAAACCGACCTGGATTACTCCGGTCTGAACTCAGATCACGTAGGACTGTTAATCGTTGAACAAACGAACCCTTAGTAGCGGCTGCACCACTAGGATGTCCTGATCCAACATCGAGGTCGTAAACCTCCCCGTCGATATGGACTCTCGGAGGAGATTGCGCTGTTATCCCTGGGGTAGCTTGGTCCATTGATCAATTATATTGGATCTGGTGGCTATTAGCACTTTGAGTAGTGGCTCTTAGTCTGGAGGTGTTGTCCCATGTTTGGAGGTTTTGTTTTGCTCCAAGGTCGCCCCAACCGAAAAAATGCAGACCATCGTCCCAATGGATAAGTAAGCCCGGGGTGGGGGTGTATGTATTTTGGGGTGGTTGCTGTTTTTAAAGTTCCACAGGGTCTTCTCGTCTTATGGGTTTATCCCTGCTTTTGCACAGGGAGATCAATTTCACCGATTGCCTGTAAGAGACAGTTAAGACCTCGTTTAGCCATTCATACGGGTCCCGATTTATGGGACAATTGATTGCGCTACCTTTGCACGGTTAGGATACCGCGGCCGTTGAACATAGTCACCGGGCAGGCATCACCTTCAATACTTGTCTGTGGGTTGGCTGAAGGCTATGTTTTTGGTAAACAGTCGGGCCTTGACGGGTTTGCCTAGTTCCTTTTACAGGTTTTAATCTTTCTTAATGGACGCTCCTATGTCGGGTTAACAAAGTGTTTAATACTCTGCTTGTTTGATTTGTCGTATATTGGTGGCTTGTTAATAATGTACTGATGTAAGCTTGCGTCTAAGAGGGAGGACCCTGGTTACTCATTCTAGCATTAATTCTCCTATTGTTCTATAGGTTAGCCCGTTAGTGGGGAGGGAGTCACGTGGTTTTTATATTTTTAAGGTGCAGAGCTTTAACGCACTCTTTGTTGATGGCTGCTTAAAGGCCCACAGTAGGTTTTGCAGGTTTGTTGTTTATCCGCTCGTGGAGATTGTATTCTTTTTTAAAGGAGCTGTACCTCCTTTAAATAGCCCTTAATTCGCTTCATTGGGGTTTGTAGGTTCCTTGGAGAAGAATTAAGAGTGAACTAAGATTCATTTCACAGGCAACCAGCTATCACCCAGCTCGATTGGCTTTTCACCTCTACTAGCAAGTCATCCCACTCTTTTGCAACAGAGACGGGTTCGCTCATAATAGCTGCTCGCAAGTAGCTCGCTTGGGTTTCGGGGTGGCAAACTTAAATTCATTTTGCTTGGTTTTTCTTGCTAGACCATGATGCAAAAGGTACAAGGGTTGATCTTTGCTGTTTTTAGCTTAGTTTTCATTGCTATTTCATCTTTCCCTTACGGTACGTGGTCTCTATCGCTCCAATGGTGTCTTTTCTATCGCCTATACTGGGACTAATAAATGCTTTAGTTGGGTGTTGGAAGTAGCTTTGTTATTCCGGGTCATGTAGGTTGGGCTAGAGTTTGGCATTCAAGACGATCTGATGTTAGCAGATATCTCTCAGGTGTAAGCTGAGTGCTTTAATTTAAGGCTACGTCTTGGTGTTCTAAGTGCACCTTCCGGTACACTTACCTTGTTACGACTTACCTCCTCTTTGGCTGATCAACTTATTAATTTATGGGGGGGGGGGGGGTCGCTTTTGAGGAGGGTGACGGGCGGTATGTACGTGTCCCAGAGCCGGCTTAAAGAGGGCTCGATTGTC
This sequence comes from Prinia subflava, assembly GCF_021018805.1. Lineage (NCBI taxonomy): Eukaryota > Metazoa > Chordata > Aves > Passeriformes > Cisticolidae > Prinia > Prinia subflava. The sequence continues at coordinate 21,228 of NW_026960989.1, read as the reverse complement.
TCTCTTTACTGCTAAATCCGCCTTCCAGGGATAGTTTCATGTCCCTTTGCCGTATGTTCTAGTCTAGAAAATGTAGCCCATTGCTCCCATTCCATAGGCTATACCTTGACCTGTCGTATTAGCGTTGTAGGGCTATTGCGTCCACTGTTGGTCCTTCAGGGTGGGTGGGCTGGCGACGGCGGTATATAGGCTGAACTGTTGCAAGGAATGGTAAGGTGTATCGTGGATCATCGATTATAGAACAGGCTCCTCTAGGTGGGTTTGGGGCACCGCCAAGTCCTTAGAGTTTTAAGCGTTTGTGCTCGTAGTTCTCGGGCGGATGCTCCGGTAAGATCGAGCATCAAGATTTAGGGCCAGGCATAGTGGGGTATCTAATCCCAGTTTGGGCCCTGGCTTTCGTGGGCTTCAATAAATCGTTGTTCTAAGATCTTCTTTAAGTAGGGGCCTTATGGGCATCTTTGGCTTTCTACGGCTCAGCTGCCTTTTAATCTTAGCTACTTGGATAACATGTGACCACTCTTTACGCCGTTAAGTAATGTTGATTTGGGTCTCCTGTATGACCGCGGTGGCTGGCACAGGATTTACCGACCCTTAGCTTGCTATAACTAAGTCAAGTTTGCACTCATTGCTTAATATTAATTACTGCTGAATACCCGTGGGGGTGTGGCAATTGCAAGGCGTTTTGGGCTACGGTGATGGGTGTGCCTGATACCCGCTCCTGTCGACCTAAATTTAGGGTACCCAGGGCATCTACACTGGAGCGCGGATACTTGCATGTATATATTTAGCAACAACCAACAGTAAGGTTAGGACTAAGTCTTTTGTCTTTGGGTGCGTGTGGCTGCCGTCTTGACATCTTCAGTGTCATGCTTTTTGTAAGCTACAAAGACTTAGGTGGGTTTGGTTTGGTGAGTGGTGATGTGTTGTTTTTGTTTGGTTTTTTGTCCAAAAAAAGGCAGGTAAGTTTGGGTTAAGTGTCGTAGTGGTGGGTGTGTAATTTGGTTGCATGAATAATATAGGGATATATAGTTAATTATTTGTTTGTTTTGATGAAAATTACACGATAAAAAATGAAGTGAATAAATTTTGGGGGTGAAATGATGGGTTTAGGTATAAGTCTCAGCAAAGTGAGAATAAAATAGTTATGTCCGGTGACCATTGCATTATTCAATGGCTTAAGAGGTAAAAAGCGCGGGTTTCATGAATGAGGCTAAAGTGCATCAGTGTCAAGTTTGCGACGACCTTATCCTTCAACCATGACACTATGGGCTTACAGGTGGTCGGCAGGTAGCTCGCCGGTAATGTGATGCTCACGTCAAGAGGAAGATATCTCCTGCTACGCACTGGAAGGGCATATTGAAGACGCCCCCAGAAGAAGAGAAGAGAAAGAGAAAGGAAATGTCGCGATAACGAGAGGAAATGAGGAGCGTCCATCCCCAGCACTTGTATCTGTGAAGAGCAAGTAGAGAGGGCGAGGCAGTTTATGGTCCTGAAGTTACCACGGGTGGCGCAAAAGAGCAAGTAGGGCCTCGAGGGTAAGAGGGAAAGTATGGGCTCAAGACAAGGGACGTGGGTATAACTGACGTTGAGTAGCTCGGTTCTCGTGAGGAGCACGGTTAATAGATAACCAGGTTCTCTGGCTTGTGAGCGCTTGAAAGCTGTTGGTCGAGAGGCTTGCTTTAGGAGGTGGGCGAATTGTATGACCTCGTGAATTCAAAGGTGCGCTGGGACATTCCCTCGTATCCGGGGCTGGTTGTTAGGTACGTTGTAGAGACTGTCGATCTCGGGTGACGCTTGTAGTGTGATGTTGGTCGGGTTAGCTGGGTGTGATGGTACCTGAAGCAAAAATGGGGGGGTGGTGTGACTGCTCGCACATTATCTATTTGGAGAAAATGTTGGGCGGGGGTTGGAGGTGAGGTTGGTCTTTGGGTGGAATATCCTACATTAATGTAGTGCCTGATGGGGATAATAAATTAATGTGGCGCAATACATACCTTAAGTAATATGAAAAAGCCGCGGGGGGGGTAAGGGGGGGGGGGGGGGGAATAGTTGGTATGGTGAAAATGAAGTATAAAAAGTGATGTTGGTGGTGATGTTGAATGGAGTAGTTCCTGTAGTTAAAGGATAACGGCAGTTTTTCAGGCTGCAGATCCCAGGTAGAGGCTGGGCGGGAATTATGATGAAGTTTGTTCTGTTTATAGGGCTTTGTTTTGTTCTGGGTGGGCTGGCGGTTGCTTCTAATCCATCCCCTTATTATGGAGTGGTTGGGTTGGTCGTGGCGTCTATTGCTGGCTGTGGTTGGTTGGTTAGTTTGGGTGCTTCTTTCATGTCTTTGGTGCTTGTTATAGTGTATTTGGGGGGGATGTTGGTGGTGTTTGTTTATTCGGTTTCATTGGCGGCGGATCCTTATCCTGAGGCTTGGGTAGATTGGGGGGTTGTTGGGTATGGATTGGGGATTGGGTTAGTTGTTGGAGCTGGTGCTGTTGTGCTAGGTACTTCTGTGGTTTTAGTTGATGGGGGGACGGTTGATAGTGGTGGTTTATTGGTAGGACGGTTGGATTTTAGTGGGGTGGCTATGTTTTATTCGTGTGGGGTTGGGTTGTTCTTGGTGGGTGGATGGGGGTTGTTGTTAACTTTGTTTGTGGTTCTAGAGCTTGTGCGGGGGTTGTCTCGGGGGGCTATTCGGGCTGTCTAGGGTTGTGTCAGAAAGTAGTTTAGTCTAAAATGCCAGCTTTGGGAGTTGGTGATGGAGGTTTAATTCCTTTCTTTCTGAGGTTGTGGGGGGGTGTGTAATTTGGTTGCATGAATAATATAGGGATATATAGTTAATTATTTGTTTGTTTTGATGAAAATTACACGATAAAAAATGAAGTGAATAAATTTTGGGGGTGAAATGATGGGTTTAGGTATAAGTCTCAGCAAAGTGAGAATAAAATAGTTATGTCCGGTGACCATTGCATTATTCAATGGCTTAAGAGGTAAAAAGCGCGGGTTTCATGAATGAGGCTAAAGTGCATCAGTGTCAAGTTTGCGACGACCTTATCCTTCAACCATGACACTATGGGCTTACAGGTGGTCGGCAGGTAGCTCGCCGGTAATGTGATGCTCACGTCAAGAGGAAGATATCTCCTGCTACGCACTGGAAGGGCATATTGAAGACGCCCCCAGAAGAAGAGAAGAGAAAGAGAAAGGAAATGTCGCGATAACGAGAGGAAATGAGGAGCGTCCATCCCCAGCACTTGTATCTGTGAAGAGCAAGTAGAGAGGGCGAGGCAGTTTATGGTCCTGAAGTTACCACGGGGTGGCGCAAAAGAGCAAGTAGGGCCTCGAGGGTAAGAGGGAAAGTATGGGCTCAAGACAAGGGACGTGGGTATAACTGACGTTGAGTAGCTCGGTTCTCGTGAGGAGCACGGTTAATAGATAACCAGGTTCTCTGGCTTGTGAGCGCTTGAAAGCTGTTGGTCGAGAGGCTTGCTTTAGGAGGTGGGCGAATTGTATGACCTCGTGAATTCAAAGGTGCGCTGGGACATTCCCTCGTATCCGGGGCTGGTTGTTAGGTACGTTGTAGAGACTGTCGATCTCGGGTGACGCTTGTAGTGTGATGTTGGTCGGGTTAGCTGGGTGTGATGGTACCTGAAGCAAAAATGGGGGGGTGGTGTGACTGCTCGCACATTATCTATTTGGAGAAAATGTTGGGCGGGGGTTGGAGGTGAGGTTGGTCTTTGGGTGGAATATCCTACATTAATGTAGTGCCTGATGGGGATAATAAATTAATGTGGCGCAATACATACCTTAAGTAATATGAAAAAGCCGCGGGGGGGGGGTAAGGGGGGGGGGGGGGGCCTTTTCTTTAATTTTTTTCCGGCGCGGCCGAAAATTTTTGGAGGGGCCCTTTTCTTTAATTCTTTCCGGCGCGGCCGAAAATTTTTGGAGGGGCCCTTTTCTTTAATTCTTTCCGGCGCGGCCGAAAATTTTTGGAGGGGCCCTTTTCTTTAATTCTTTCCGGCGCGGCCGAAAATTTTTGGAGGGGCCCTTTTCTTTAATTCTTTCCGGCGCGGCCGAAAATTTTTGGAGGGGCCCTTTTCTTTAATTCTTTCCGGCGCGGCCGAAAATTTTTGGAGGGGCCCTTTTCTTTAATTCTTTCCGGCGCGGCCGAAAATTTTTGGAGGGGGGGGGGGGGGAAACTCTAAGAAGAGGTTGAGTCTTCAATCTTTGGCTTACAAGACCAATGTTTTAATAAACTATTAGAGTATTAGAGTTTGAGTATTTTGTTTTCTACGATGGAAACAATTGGGAAGAGGACTAGAATGATAGTGAAGTAGGTAAATGAGGCTAGTTGGCCAATGATGATGAATGGGTGTTCAACTGGCTGGCTGCCTACTCAGGTTAGTACTAGAAGGTTTGCTACTAGTGTTCAAAACAGAATTTGTGACAGTGGGCGGAATGTTATTGAACGTAGTTTGGATGTGTGCAGGAGGGGCATGAGAAATAGTACTAGGACGGAGGCGGCTAGGGCCAGGACTCCTCCTAGTTTGTTTGGGATGGATCGTAGGATGGCGTAGGCGAATAGGAAGTATCATTCGGGTTTGATGTGAGGGGGTGTGGCTAGTGGGTTGGCTGGTGTGAAGTTTTCTGGGTCTCCTAGCAGGTTGGGTAAGAATAGAGCTAGGCTGGCGAGGGGGATAAATATTAGTGCGAACCCTACGATGTCTTTTGTGGAGTAGTAGGGGTGGAATGGGATTTTGTCGCAGTCTGATGGGATACCTAGTGGATTGTTTGATCCGGTTTCGTGTAGGAGGGTGAGGTGGACTAGTGTTAATCCTACAATGACGAATGGTAGTAGGAAGTGGATAGCGAAGAATCGAGTGAGTGTGGGGTTGTCTACTGAGAATCCGCCTCATGCTCATTCAACTAGTGTTTGTCCGATGTAGGGGATGGCTGAGAATAGGTTCGTGATGACTGTGGCTCCTCAGAATGATATTTGTCCTCATGGCAGGACGTATCCTACGAAGGCTGTTGCTATGAGGGTGAGTAGGAGGATGACCCCTACGTTTCAGGTTTCTTTGTTTAAGTATGAGCCGTAGTAGAAGCCTCGGCCGATGTGAAGGTAGATGCAGATGAAGAAGAATGAAGCTCCGTTTGCGTGGAGGTTTCGGATTAGTCAGCCGAATTGGACGTCTCGGCATATGTGGGTGACGGAGGAGAAGGCTAGGGAGGTGTCTGCTGTGTAGTGTATGGCTAGCAGTAGTCCTGTGACGATTTGTGTGGCTAGGCAAACACCCAGTAGGGATCCAAAGTTTCATCATGATGAGATATTTGATGGTGTTGGTAGGTCAATTAGGGCGTCGTTGATGACTTTTAGTAGGGGGTGGTTTTTACGAAGATTTGGGGCCATTAAGTTTTCTGTATGTGGAAATAATGATGATTAGGATGGATAGGGCAAAGGACCCTAGGTAGGCTTTGATTAGGCCTTGGTGGAATGTGGTAGCGGTTTTGGATGTTGTTGACTGCATATTGGCTAGGCCTTCTGGGCCTAATAGCTTGTATCAGGAAAGGTCTATGAGGTGTGAGGCGATGTTTTGTCCTCCTGATAATAGGTTTGTTACGCTTGATCGGTGGGTTAGTAGGTTGAAATAGCCTAGGGAGATTGAGAAGTTGTAGAATGGGTTTTGTTTGGTCAGGATTAGGGTTTGGGCTATTTTTGATAGTTCGAGTGCTAGGGCGATTCCTAGGGCTGTTACTACTAGGGCCGTTATTTTGATTGATGTGGGTATGGTTGTGGGTGGTGTTTTTGTTGGTAGGATGTATGAGGTAATGATTAAACCAGCTGTGATGCTTCCTAGTGCTAGTCGGGTGATTGGGCGGATTACTGCAGGGTTGTTTTCGTTTATTGAGGTTAGGGGAGGGATTCGGGTGAAGCCGCTTTGGACTAGAACGGTCATGCGGATTGTATAGACCGCGGTGAATGATGTGGCTAGCAGGGTTAGGAGCAGGGCTCATGAGTTTAGGTATGAGGTGTTTAGGTTTTCGATGATTTGGTCCTTTGAGTAAAATCCTGCTAGGAATGGGGTTCCTATTAGTGCTAGGTTACCGATAGTGAGACATGAGGTGGTTGTTGGGAGCATTTTTTGGAGGCCTCCTATTTTTCGGATGTCTTGTTCTCCGTTGAGGCTGTGGATGATGGAGCCTGAGCAGAGGAATAGCATGGCCTTGAAGAATGCGTGGGTTGAGATGTGTAGGAAGGCTAGTTGTGGAAGGTTTAATCCAATAGTGACTATTATTAGGCCTAGCTGACTTGAGGTGGAGAAGGCGATAATTTTTTTGATGTCGTTCTGTGTGAGGGCACATGTGGCTGCAAATAGGGTGGAGAGGGCTCCCAGGCAAAGGCAGAGAGAGAGGGCTGTTTGGTTGTTGTGGAATAGTGGGTGGGTTCGGATTAGTAGGAAGATTCCGGCCACTACTATAGTGCTTGAGTGTAGTAAGGCTGAGACTGGGGTTGGGCCTTCTATTGCGGATGGGAGTCATGGGTGTAATCCAAATTGAGCGGATTTGCCTGTTGCTGCCAGGATCAGCCCTAGGAGGGGTAAGGTTGGGGTCTGTGAAGTGGAGGGGAATTGTTGGAGTTCTCAGGTGTTTATGGTATAGGCTAGTCATGCTATGCAAAGGATGAGGCCAATGTCTCCGATTCGGTTGTAAAGCACTGCTTGTAGGGCGGCGGTGTTGGCTTCTGCTCGTCCGTGTCATCAGCTGATCAGGAGGAAGGATATGATCCCTACTCCTTCTCATCCAATGAACAGGACAAATAGGTTATTGGCGATGATTAGGATTAGCATGGTAATTAGGAACAGTAGGAGGAAGGTGAAGAATTTTGTGATGTGTGGGTCTGAGGCCATGTATCATGTTGCGAATTGCAGGATTGACCATGACACGAATAGGGCAATTGGGAAGAATGTAAGGGAGTAAAAGTCTAGTTTAAGGCTGATTGGGATTTTGAAGTTTATGATGAATTTTCATTCTCATGAGGAGACCAGGCCTTCCATACCTGAGTGGATGTGGATTGTTATTGGGACTAAGCTGATTAGAAATGAGGCTTTGACTGTTTGTGTGATGGTGTTGGGAGTGTTTTTGAGGCTGTCTGATAATAGTGGGAAAATGATTGGAGTAGTTAGGGTTGTTAGGGTTAATAGTGTGAATGTGTTTAGGGTTAGTGGTAGGTCCATTACTTTCACTTGGATTTGCACCAAGATACGTGGTTCCTAAGACCATTGGATTGCTATTATCCTTTGAAAGTAAGGGGGCTGAGGTTTTAGACTCAGATGCAAGAATTAGCAGTTCTTGTTGGTTAAACCTCCCCTCGGCAGGTAAGAAGGTTTTAACTTCTATCTTTAGAGTCACGGTCTAATGTTTGGGTTGAAACTATACTTGCATACTGGGATGCCGGAGATTAGCTCTGGCTTTAAGATGAGGAGGGCTATTGGGATTATGTGTAGGGCTATAAGAAGATGCTCTCGTGTGGAGGAGTTTTGGATTGATGTGATGTGGGATGGGAGTGCTCCTCGTTGTGTCATTGTTAGTATGTATAGGGTGTATGAGGCAGTTAGGAGGATTGCAATGCCTGTTAGGATGATTGTTAGGGAGGATCAGTTGAACAGGGCGATTACAATGGTTAGTTCTGCTATAAGGTTAGTTGTGGGGGGTAGTGCCATGTTTGTTAGGTTGGCTAAAAGTCATCAGATGGCTATTAATGGGAGTAGGGGCTGGATGCCTCGTGTTAGTAGTAGAATTCGGCTGTGGGTGCGTTCGTAGTTTGTGTTGGCTAGGCAGAATAGTATGGATGAGGTTAGTCCGTGTGAAATTATTAGGATCATTGCTCCTGAGAATGCTCATTGGGTTTGGATTATAGTTGCGGCGATGACAAGGCCTATGTGGCTTACTGATGAGTAAGCGATTAGTGACTTTAGGTCGATTTGTCGTAGGCAGATGGCACTAGTTATGAGCGCTCCCCATAGAGAGAGGGTGATGAATGGGTAGTGCAGGTTGTTTAGGGATGGGTTTACTAGGATAGTGACTCGTATGATGCCGTAGCCTCCCAGTTTTAAGAGCAGGGCTGCGAGAAGCATTGAGCCGGCAATTGGGGCCTCTACATGAGCTTTAGGCAGTCATAGGTGTAGTCCGTATAGTGGAGCTTTGACCATGAATGCTACGAGAAGGGCTAAGCTGGCTGCTAGGCCCGTTCAGGAGTGTGTGATGGTTGGGTGGGATAGTTTAAGTATTGGGAAGTATAATGTGCCAGTTTGGTTGTGTAGGTGCAGGATGGCGATTAGTAGGGGGAGTGAGCTGGCAAGCGTGTAGAACAGTAGGTAGATTCCGGCTTTAAGTCGTTCTGGTTGGTTTCCTCATCGGGTGATGAGGATTAATGTGGGGATTAGGGTTGCTTCAAAAGCAATGTAGAATAGTATGAGTTCCGAGGCTGAGAAGGCTGATAGGATGAATAGTTGAGCTAGAATGATTGTTGTGATGAAGATTCGTTTGCGGTTGGTTGGTTCTTGTTCTAGATGGTTTTGACTTGCCATTAGCATCAGAGGCAGGAGTCAACATGATAGGACTAGTAGTGGTGAAGAGATTTGGTCGATAGCAGTCCAGTGAGATAGGTTTTTGTTTGGGTAGTATGTTGGGGTGAATAGCTGTAGGCTAATGGCGGCAATTAATATGCTGTGTGTTGTGGTATTAGCCCAAAGGTACTTGCTGGGTGAGGATATGGTCATGGGAAGGAGTATAATAGTTGGTATGATGATTTTTAGCATTTTAGGAGGTTAAAGTTGTGGAGGTGGTCTGAACCGTGGGTGCGTGTTGAGGCTACTAGTAGGGCGAGCCCCGTTCCTGCTTCGCAGGCTGAGAATGTTAGTATAAGTATTGGTAGTATGGTGGCGGATGTTATTTGTGTTTGGATGGGTCATATTGACAGGGCTACATATATAGACAATATCATGCCCTCTAAGCATAGTAAGGCTGAGATTAGGTGGGTTCGGTGGAAGGCTAGGCCTAAGGCGCTTAGGGAGAAGGCTGAGTAGAAGCTTAGGTGTAGGAGGGTCATTAAGAAAGTTATAGGGTTGTGGCTATAATCTGTTGAGTCGAAATCAACTGTCTTGGTTAGACTAACTTTCTGTTATTCGGCCCATTCTAGCCCTCCTTGGGTTCATTCGTACACTAGACCTAGGGTGAGGAGTAGGATAAGGACTGAGGCTCATGTTAGTGTAGTGGTTGGGGCTTGGAGTTGGGTGGCTCATGGAAGAGGTAGGAGTAGGGCAATTTCTAGGTCGAACAGTAGGAATAGGATTGCTACTAGGAAGAATCGAATGGAGAATGGTAGTCGAGCGGATCCTAATGGGTCAAAGCCGCATTCGTATGGGGATAGTTTTTCTGAGTCTGGGTTCGTTTGGGCCAGTCATAGGTTTAGTATGGTTAGGGCGATGCTTAGGGTTATGGATAGGGTGATTATAAATGTGATTATGTTTATTGCTCTTCTCTGGGTTTGAACCAGATTTTAAGGATTGGAAGTCGATTGTAATTAGTATACTAGAAGAGCAGGATCCTCATCAGTAAATAGAGATATATAGGAATAGTCATACGACGTCTACAAAGTGTCAGTATCAGGCTGCTGCTTCGAAACCAAAGTGATGGTTTGGTGTAAAGTGGAATTTAATGAGGCGTAGGAGGCAGATTAGGAGGAATGTGGAGCCAATGATTACGTGTAGGCCGTGAAATCCAGTGGCTACGAAGAAGGTAGACCCGTATACTCCGTCTGCGATGGAGAAGGGAGCTTCGTAGTATTCTATGGCTTGTAGTGCGGTAAAGTAGAATCCTAGGAGGACAGTTAAGGTGAGAGCATAGATTGCTTGTTTTCGGCGGGCCTCTATGATAGCGTGATGGGCTCATGTGACGGTGATTCCTGAAGCTAGTAGGATGGCAGTGTTTAGTAGCGGTACTTCTATGGGGTTCAAGGGTTTGATTCCTGCTGGTGGTCATTGTCCTCCTAGTTCTGGGGTTGGGGCTAGGCTTGAGTGGAAGAAGGCTCAGAAGAAGCCTAGGAAGAAGAAAGCTTCTGATGTGATGAACAGGACTATGCCGTATCGTAGCCCTTTTTGGACGGTGGGAGTGTGGTGACCTTGGAATGTGCTTTCGCGTACAATGTCTCGTCATCATTGGAATATGACTAGGGTGGTTGATAATAGGCCAATGGCAAGTAGTTGTGGGGAGTGGTAGTGGAATCATATGGTTAGGCCGGACGTGGTTAGTAGGGCGGCGGCTGCTCCGAAGATGGGTCATGGGCTTGGATCTACTATGTGGTAGGAGTGTGCTTGGTGTGCCATTGTGTTAGATGTTTTCTTGGAGGTAGAGGCTGAGTAGGAGGACAAAGACGTAGGCCTGGATCATGGCTACGGCTACTTCCAGGATGGTTAGTAGCAGCAGGATTAGGAATGTTAGTAGGGAGACCATAGGTATGGTCGATAGTAAGGCGATCGTGGCGGTAGAAATAAGTTGGATTAAAAGGTGTCCTGCTGTGAGGTTGGCTGTTAGTCGTACTCCTAGCGCAATAGGACGAATTAGAAGGCTTGTTGTTTCAATTAAGACCAGTGCTGGGATCAGCGGTGTTGGAGTGCCTTCTGGTAGCAGGTGCCCTAGGGTAGTTGAAGGTTGGTTGCGTAACCCTGTGAGGAGGGTGGCTAGTCATAGTGGGAAGGCTAGGGCTAGGCTCATGGATAGTTGGGTGGTTGGAGTGAATGTGTAGGGCAATAGGCCTAGAAGGTTGATTAGTAGGAGGAATACCATTAATGAGGTTAGGATTAGGGCTCATTTGTGTCCTTTTTTGTTCAGTGGTATTATTAGTTGCTTTGTGATGAGGTTGACCGCTCATAGTTGTAGGGTGGATAGACGGCTCGTCACCCAGCGGTTGTTTTGTGACGGTAGTAGTAGTAGGGCTGGGAAAGTGATTGAGATGAGGATTAGTGGAATGCCCAGTAGGGATGGACTTGAGAATTGGTCGAAGAAACTTAGGTTCATGGTCAAGTTCATGGGGTAGTAGGGGTGGTGGTAGTGGTCTTGTTGAGTGGTGGGTTTGGGGATGTTATGGATAGGATTTTAGGTTGGATGATTATTGAAAATGTTAGTCATGAGGTTAGTATGATAAAAAATCATGGATTTGGGTTGAGTTGTGGCATGTCATTAAGGAGGGTTAGCGTCCCTCTTTCTCTAGCTTAAAAGGCTAACGCTGTTTCATAGCTTCTTAATGATTAGGAAGATAGTAGAGAAGATCAGTTTTCGAAGTTGTCAAGTGGTGTGGACTCTACTACGATTGGTATGAAGCTGTGGTTTGCTCCGCAGATCTCTGAGCATTGTCCGTAGAATACTCCTGGTCGGTTTGCTAGGAAGGAAGTTTGGTTTAGTCGTCCTGGGATTGCATCCGTTTTGACGCCTAGGCTTGGTACAGCTCATGAGTGCAGGACGTCGTCAGCGGTGACAATAACTCGGATGGTAGAGTTTATTGGGACGATAACACGGTGGTCTACTTCTAGAAGTCGAAAGTGTCCTAGTGGGAGCTCTGATGTTGGTGTTATGTAGGAGTCGAATGTTAGGTCTTTGAAGTCGGTGTACTCGTAGGATCAGTACCATTGGTGTCCAATGGCTTTTAGAGTGAGGTCTGGTTGGTTGACTTCATCCATCATGTATAGGATGCGCAGGGATGGCAGGGCTAGGGTGATTAGTACTATGGCTGGTAGGATTGTTCATACTAGTTCGATCGCCTGTGCATCAACTGTATTTGATGAGAGTTTACCTGTTAGTATTAGAGTCAGTAGATAGAGGACCAAGCTGCAGATGGCTAGGGCCACTATTATGGCGTGGTCGTGGAATTGTATCAGTTCTTCTATAATTGGTGATGAGGCGTCTTGGAAATTAAGTTGTGAGTGGTTGGCCATATTTTGAGGCGCACAGGGTTTTCACCTGCAATATAGCCTTGACAAGGCTATGTAATCGTTTTACTAGCGTCTCTATGAGAAAGAAGCATAAGTGGTTTTATGCGGTTGGCTTGAAACCAACATATGAGGGTTCGAGTCCTTCCTTTCTTGTACTTGGACAAAGGCTGGTTCTTCAAAGGTGTGGAATGGGGGTGGGCAACCGTAGATTCATTCGATATTTGTGCTTGTAAGTTCTGGTTGGAAAGCTTTGCGTTTGGATGCGAAGGCTTCTCAGATGATGAATACTAGCATGATTACGGCTGTTATAGAGATTAGGGAACCTACTGATGAGATGGTGTTTCATAGTGTGTAGGCGTCTGGGTAGTCTGAGTATCGACGTGGCATGCCAGCTAGGCCAAGGAAGTGTTGTGGGAAGAAGGTGAGGTTAACGCCTACAAATATTACTCCGAAGTGGATTTTGGCTCATGTGGAATGTAGAGTGTACCCGGTGAATAGTGGGAATCAGTGTGTGAATCCGGCTAGAATTGCGAATACTGCTCCTATTGATAGTACATAGTGGAAGTGAGCTACTACATAGTAGGTATCGTGCAGAGCAATGTCTAGTGAAGAGTTTGCTAAAACGATCCCTGTTAGGCCCCCGATGGTGAATAGGAAGATGAATCCTAGGGCCCATAGTATGGGTGGGTCTCATTTGATAATGCCTCCGTGGAGTGTTGCTAGTCAGCTGAATACTTTAATGCCAGTTGGGATGGCGATGATTATAGTGGCTGATGTGAAGTATGCTCGGGTGTCTACGTCCATGCCTACTGTGAATATATGGTGGGCCCAAACGATAAATCCTAGGAACCCGATGGAAAGTATAGCTCATACCATTCCTATATAACCGAAAGGTTCTTTTTTTCCTGAGTAGTAGGTTACGACGTGGGAGATGATTCCGAATCCTGGTAGAATGAGGATGTAGACTTCAGGGTGTCCGAAGAATCAGAATAGGTGTTGATAAAGTACTGGGTCTCCTCCTCCTGCCGGGTCAAAGAAAGTGGTATTTAGGTTGCGGTCGGTTAGTAGTATAGTGATTCCGGCAGCGAGTACAGGGAGGGAGAGAAGCAGTAGGACTGCTGTGATAAGTACTGATCAGACAAATAGGGGGGTTTGGTATTGGGAGAGGGCTGGTGGTTTTATGTTAATTGCTGTGGTGATAAAGTTGATTGCGCCCAGAATTGATGAGATTCCAGCTAGGTGAAGGGAGAAGATGGCTAGGTCAACTGAAGCTCCAGCATGGGCTAAGTTGCCGGCTAATGGGGGGTACACTGTTCAGCCCGTACCTGCTCCTGCCTCGACTGTGGAGGAAGCCAGGAGAAGGAGGAAAGAGGGTGGTAGAAGTCAGAAGCTTATGTTGTTCATTCGTGGGAATGCTATGTCTGGGGCCCCAATTATTAGGGGGACTAGTCAGTTGCCGAAGCCCCCGATCATAATTGGTATAACTATAAAGAAGATTATTACGAAAGCATGTGCTGTAACGATCACGTTGTAGATTTGGTCGTCTCCGAGCAGGGCTCCTGGTTGGCCTAGTTCTGCTCGGATGAGAAGGCTTAGTGAGGTGCCCACTATTCCGGCCCATGCGCCGAAAATTAGGTATAGGGTACCGATATCTTTGTGGTTGGTTGAGAATAATCATCGGTTAATGAATGTCACAGGTAAGATGGCTGAGTGTATAAGCGTTAGGCTGTAGTCCTTTTTACAGAGGTTCAATTCCTCTTCTTATCGGCTTTGTGGTGAAATTCACGGCGGGTTGCAAACTCGCAGATGCGTATTGATTGCGCCGAAGTCTTAGGTAGAAGCCTGTTGGTTAGGGCATGTAGCTGTTAACTATATTGTTGTGGGATCGAAGCCCATCTACCTAGTTGGGTTGTAAGGTCCTAGCTTAATTAAAGTACCTGGGTTGCATTCAGGAGATGTGGGGTAGCATCCTGCGGATCTTAGCAGAAACTAAGAGGGTTTAACTCTTGTTTAAGGCTTTGAAGGCCTTCGGTTTAAGTGATCCTAAGTTTCTTAAATAATAGTGGTGATTAGTGGTGAAACCGGTAGGAGTGCAGTTGATATGGTGATTAGGATGGCAATTAAGGTGCTGGTTGGTTTGTTAGTATGTCATTGTTTAATGTGGTTGGTGGTGTGTGGGGGTAGTGTGATTGTTGCACAGTATGCTAGGCGAAGATAGAAGAATAGGCTTAGGAGTGATAGGAGGGAGATTGAAGTTGCTATTGGGATTATGTCTTGTTTAGTTAGCTCTTGGATGATAAGTCATTTTGGGAGGAAACCTGTTAATGGGGGCAGTCCTGCTATAGAGAGTATTGTTAGTAGTAGTATGGCGTTTAGTGCTGGTACCTTTGTCCATGCAGTTATTAGGGTTGATAGTTTTGAGACTTTAATTGTGTTTAAAGTTAGGAATACTGCTATTGTTATTAGTGTGTAGAGGTAAAAATTAAGTAAGGTTAGTTTAGGGTTGTACGAGATAATGATTGTTATCCATCCTAGATGGGAGATGGAGGAGAAGGCTAGGATTTTTCGGATTTGTGTTTGGTTTAGTCCTATTCATCCTCCCAGAGCGGCAGATATGATTGCTATGCAGGCTAGCAGAGTAGGGTTTAGTGAGGGTGATGTTATGAATAGCAGTGAGATAGGGGGTAATTTTATCATTGTTGATAGGAGGAGGCCTGTGGTAAGTGGGGACCCTTGGAGGACTTCTGGGAATCAGAAATGAAATGGGACTAGTCCTAGTTTTATTGCTAGGGCGGAGGTTAGGATGAGGCACGATATTGGATGGGTTAGTTGGGTGATGTCCCATTGTCCGGTGTGCCATGCATTGGTTATGCTGGAAAATAAGACTAGTGCGGAGGCAGTTGCTTGGGTAAGGAAGTACTTGGTTGCGGCTTCAATGGCTCGTGGATGGTGGGATTTTGAGATCAGTGGCAGGATTGCTAGGGTGTTGATTTCAAGGCCGGCCCAGGCTATTATTCAGTGGTTGCTCGAGATTGTGATGGCAGTCCCTATAAACAGGCTGATTGCGAAAATTAATTTTGCTTGTGGGTTCATTAGTAGGGGAAGGGGTTAAACCATCATTTTCGGGGTATGGGCCCGATAGCTTTGTTAGCTGACCCTACTAGAAAGTAATATAATGGGAGTATGGAGGGTTTTGATCCCTTTAGTGCAGGTTCGATTCCTGTTTTTCTAAGTTAGGAAATGAGAGGGCTGGTATACCTCTATGTTCACTTTATCATAGTGACCCTTTGGGACGTTCAGGCACATTTCCTTTTATGGTTCTTAGGTAGGGGGGAAGTCCAGCGTAACAGATTGATATGCTGGTGTGTCACAAGCATATCGCCAGTGTGAGTGGGAGGAAGTTTTTTCATAGAAGGTGTATTAGCTGGTCGTATCGGAAGCGCGGATATGAAGCACGGACTCATAGGAAACCAGCAGATAGTAGGAGGACTTTTGTGGCTAGAATCACAGGGAATAGTTCTTGCGGAGGGTTTAGGAAGCTTGGGTTGAAGAATAAGATGGTAGTTAGTGTGTTTATTAGCATGATGTTGGCGTATTCGGCTAGGAAGAATAAAGCGAATGGTCCTGCTGCATATTCCACGTTGAAGCCAGAGACTAGTTCTGACTCCCCCTCTGTAAGGTCAAATGGGGCTCGGTTTGTCTCGGCTAGTGTGGATACGTATCATATTATGGCTAGTGGCCAGCATGAGAAGATAAGGTACAGGGGTTCTTGGGTGGTTGCGAGAGTGCTTAGGTTGTAATTTCCGCTGAGTAGGATGATGGAGAGTAGGATAATTGCTAGGGTGACTTCATACGAGATGGTTTGGGCTACTGCTCGTAGTGCTCCAATTAGGGCATATTTTGAGTTGGAGGCTCATCCTGATCATAGAATAGAGTATACGGCTAGGCTAGATATGGCTAGGAGAAAGAGTAGGCCTAGGTTGAGGTCTGCGAGAGAGAATGGTAGTGGGAGTGGGGTTCAAATTGAAATCGCTAGGAGAAGGGCTAGTATTGGAGTTGTGGTGAATAGGATTGGGGAAGATGTTGATGGGCGGATCGGTTCTTTGATGAATAGTTTCACCCCGTCTGCCAAGGGTTGTAGTAGTCCGAATGGGCCTACGACATTTGGGCCCTTTCGTCCTTGCATGTAACTTAGGATTTTACGTTCTACTAGTGTGAGGAAGGCTACTGCAATTAGAATGGGGAGGGCATAGGAAGTGGCTATGATTAGGCTGGTTAGAAGTGGGTAGTTGGTCATATGGGGGTTGGTAAGCTAGGGAGAGGATTTGAACCTCTGAGTTAAAGGACTTAAGCCTTTTGCATTTGCCGAGCTCTGCCACGCTAGCTTGTCCTTTTCTAGGACGTGGGTGGGTGTGATAGCTTTTCGTAATTTAGTTGGTTTCATTACTTAAGGCGGGGGCTTGCTTGTGGTATTGGCCCCACTTTTCCTATCCTTTCGTACTGGGAAGAGTTGTTCATAGATAGAAACCGACCTGGATTACTCCGGTCTGAACTCAGATCACGTAGGACTGTTAATCGTTGAACAAACGAACCCTTAGTAGCGGCTGCACCACTAGGATGTCCTGATCCAACATCGAGGTCGTAAACCTCCCCGTCGATATGGACTCTCGGAGGAGATTGCGCTGTTATCCCTGGGGTAGCTTGGTCCATTGATCAATTATATTGGATCTGGTGGCTATTAGCACTTTGAGTAGTGGCTCTTAGTCTGGAGGTGTTGTCCCATGTTTGGAGGTTTTGTTTTGCTCCAAGGTCGCCCCAACCGAAAAAATGCAGACCATCGTCCCAATGGATAAGTAAGCCCGGGGTGGGGGTGTATGTATTTTGGGGTGGTTGCTGTTTTTAAAGTTCCACAGGGTCTTCTCGTCTTATGGGTTTATCCCTGCTTTTGCACAGGGAGATCAATTTCACCGATTGCCTGTAAGAGACAGTTAAGACCTCGTTTAGCCATTCATACGGGTCCCGATTTATGGGACAATTGATTGCGCTACCTTTGCACGGTTAGGATACCGCGGCCGTTGAACATAGTCACCGGGCAGGCATCACCTTCAATACTTGTCTGTGGGTTGGCTGAAGGCTATGTTTTTGGTAAACAGTCGGGCCTTGACGGGTTTGCCTAGTTCCTTTTACAGGTTTTAATCTTTCTTAATGGACGCTCCTATGTCGGGTTAACAAAGTGTTTAATACTCTGCTTGTTTGATTTGTCGTATATTGGTGGCTTGTTAATAATGTACTGATGTAAGCTTGCGTCTAAGAGGGAGGACCCTGGTTACTCATTCTAGCATTAATTCTCCTATTGTTCTATAGGTTAGCCCGTTAGTGGGGAGGGAGTCACGTGGTTTTTATATTTTTAAGGTGCAGAGCTTTAACGCACTCTTTGTTGATGGCTGCTTAAAGGCCCACAGTAGGTTTTGCAGGTTTGTTGTTTATCCGCTCGTGGAGATTGTATTCTTTTTTAAAGGAGCTGTACCTCCTTTAAATAGCCCTTAATTCGCTTCATTGGGGTTTGTAGGTTCCTTGGAGAAGAATTAAGAGTGAACTAAGATTCATTTCACAGGCAACCAGCTATCACCCAGCTCGATTGGCTTTTCACCTCTACTAGCAAGTCATCCCACTCTTTTGCAACAGAGACGGGTTCGCTCATAATAGCTGCTCGCAAGTAGCTCGCTTGGGTTTCGGGGTGGCAAACTTAAATTCATTTTGCTTGGTTTTTCTTGCTAGACCATGATGCAAAAGGTACAAGGGTTGATCTTTGCTGTTTTTAGCTTAGTTTTCATTGCTATTTCATCTTTCCCTTACGGTACGTGGTCTCTATCGCTCCAATGGTGTCTTTTCTATCGCCTATACTGGGACTAATAAATGCTTTAGTTGGGTGTTGGAAGTAGCTTTGTTATTCCGGGTCATGTAGGTTGGGCTAGAGTTTGGCATTCAAGACGATCTGATGTTAGCAGATATCTCTCAGGTGTAAGCTGAGTGCTTTAATTTAAGGCTACGTCTTGGTGTTCTAAGTGCACCTTCCGGTACACTTACCTTGTTACGACTTACCTCCTCTTTGGCTGATCAACTTATTAATTTATGGGGGGGGGGGGGTCGCTTTTGAGGAGGGTGACGGGCGGTATGTACGTGTCCCAGAGCCGGCTTAAAGAGGGCTCGATTGTCTCTCTTTACTGCTAAATCCGCCTTCCAGGGATAGTTTCATGTCCCTTTGCCGTATGTTCTAGTCTAGAAAATGTAGCCCATTGCTCCCATTCCATAGGCTATACCTTGACCTGTCGTATTAGCGTTGTAGGGCTATTGCGTCCACTGTTGGTCCTTCAGGGTGGGTGGGCTGGCGACGGCGGTATATAGGCTGAACTGTTGCAAGGAATGGTAAGGTGTATCGTGGATCATCGATTATAGAACAGGCTCCTCTAGGTGGGTTTGGGGCACCGCCAAGTCCTTAGAGTTTTAAGCGTTTGTGCTCGTAGTTCTCGGGCGGATGCTCCGGTAAGATCGAGCATCAAGATTTAGGGCCAGGCATAGTGGGGTATCTAATCCCAGTTTGGGCCCTGGCTTTCGTGGGCTTCAATAAATCGTTGTTCTAAGATCTTCTTTAAGTAGGGGCCTTATGGGCATCTTTGGCTTTCTACGGCTCAGCTGCCTTTTAATCTTAGCTACTTGGATAACATGTGACCACTCTTTACGCCGTTAAGTAATGTTGATTTGGGTCTCCTGTATGACCGCGGTGGCTGGCACAGGATTTACCGACCCTTAGCTTGCTATAACTAAGTCAAGTTTGCACTCATTGCTTAATATTAATTACTGCTGAATACCCGTGGGGGTGTGGCAATTGCAAGGCGTTTTGGGCTACGGTGATGGGTGTGCCTGATACCCGCTCCTGTCGACCTAAATTTAGGGTACCCAGGGCATCTACACTGGAGCGCGGATACTTGCATGTATATATTTAGCAACAACCAACAGTAAGGTTAGGACTAAGTCTTTTGTCTTTGGGTGCGTGTGGCTGCCGTCTTGACATCTTCAGTGTCATGCTTTTTGTAAGCTACAAAGACTTAGGTGGGTTTGGTTTGGTGAGTGGTGATGTGTTGTTTTTGTTTGGTTTTTTGTCCAAAAAAAGGCAGGTAAGTTTGGGTTAAGTGTCGTAGTGGTGGGTGTGTAATTTGGTTGCATGAATAATATAGGGATATATAGTTAATTATTTGTTTGTTTTGATGAAAATTACACGATAAAAAATGAAGTGAATAAATTTTGGGGGTGAAATGATGGGTTTAGGTATAAGTCTCAGCAAAGTGAGAATAAAATAGTTATGTCCGGTGACCATTGCATTATTCAATGGCTTAAGAGGTAAAAAGCGCGGGTTTCATGAATGAGGCTAAAGTGCATCAGTGTCAAGTTTGCGACGACCTTATCCTTCAACCATGACACTATGGGCTTACAGGTGGTCGGCAGGTAGCTCGCCGGTAATGTGATGCTCACGTCAAGAGGAAGATATCTCCTGCTACGCACTGGAAGGGCATATTGAAGACGCCCCCAGAAGAAGAGAAGAGAAAGAGAAAGGAAATGTCGCGATAACGAGAGGAAATGAGGAGCGTCCATCCCCAGCACTTGTATCTGTGAAGAGCAAGTAGAGAGGGCGAGGCAGTTTATGGTCCTGAAGTTACCACGGGTGGCGCAAAAGAGCAAGTAGGGCCTCGAGGGTAAGAGGGAAAGTATGGGCTCAAGACAAGGGACGTGGGTATAACTGACGTTGAGTAGCTCGGTTCTCGTGAGGAGCACGGTTAATAGATAACCAGGTTCTCTGGCTTGTGAGCGCTTGAAAGCTGTTGGTCGAGAGGCTTGCTTTAGGAGGTGGGCGAATTGTATGACCTCGTGAATTCAAAGGTGCGCTGGGACATTCCCTCGTATCCGGGGCTGGTTGTTAGGTACGTTGTAGAGACTGTCGATCTCGGGTGACGCTTGTAGTGTGATGTTGGTCGGGTTAGCTGGGTGTGATGGTACCTGAAGCAAAAATGGGGGGGGTGGTGTGACTGCTCGCACATTATCTATTTGGAGAAAATGTTGGGCGGGGGTTGGAGGTGAGGTTGGTCTTTGGGTGGAATATCCTACATTAATGTAGTGCCTGATGGGGATAATAAATTAATGTGGCGCAATACATACCTTAAGTAATATGAAAAAGCCGCGGGGGGGGTAAGGGGGGGGGGGGGAATAGTTGGTATGGTGAAAATGAAGTATAAAAAGTGATGTTGGTGGTGATGTTGAATGGAGTAGTTCCTGTAGTTAAAGGATAACGGCAGTTTTTCAGGCTGCAGATCCCAGGTAGAGGCTGGGCGGGAATTATGATGAAGTTTGTTCTGTTTATAGGGCTTTGTTTTGTTCTGGGTGGGCTGGCGGTTGCTTCTAATCCATCCCCTTATTATGGAGTGGTTGGGTTGGTCGTGGCGTCTATTGCTGGCTGTGGTTGGTTGGTTAGTTTGGGTGCTTCTTTCATGTCTTTGGTGCTTGTTATAGTGTATTTGGGGGGGATGTTGGTGGTGTTTGTTTATTCGGTTTCATTGGCGGCGGATCCTTATCCTGAGGCTTGGGTAGATTGGGGGGTTGTTGGGTATGGATTGGGGATTGGGTTAGTTGTTGGAGCTGGTGCTGTTGTGCTAGGTACTTCTGTGGTTTTAGTTGATGGGGGGACGGTTGATAGTGGTGGTTTATTGGTAGGACGGTTGGATTTTAGTGGGGTGGCTATGTTTTATTCGTGTGGGGTTGGGTTGTTCTTGGTGGGTGGATGGGGGTTGTTGTTAACTTTGTTTGTGGTTCTAGAGCTTGTGCGGGGGTTGTCTCGGGGGGCTATTCGGGCTGTCTAGGGTTGTGTCAGAAAGTAGTTTAGTCTAAAATGCCAGCTTTGGGAGTTGGTGATGGAGGTTTAATTCCTTTCTTTCTGAGGTTGTGGGGGGGGTGTGTAATTTGGTTGCATGAATAATATAGGGATATATAGTTAATTATTTGTTTGTTTTGATGAAAATTACACGATAAAAAATGAAGTGAATAAATTTTGGGGGTGAAATGATGGGTTTAGGTATAAGTCTCAGCAAAGTGAGAATAAAATAGTTATGTCCGGTGACCATTGCATTATTCAATGGCTTAAGAGGTAAAAAGCGCGGGTTTCATGAATGAGGCTAAAGTGCATCAGTGTCAAGTTTGCGACGACCTT
>NW_026960988.1:0-24359 GCF_021018805.1 Prinia subflava | reverse complement strand
CACCGTTCGTGTCCACCACCCTCATCCGGCCACCTCGGCTTCAGCCTGCAAAAATGCCGTGGCATTCAAGATTTCTCCCAGATGCAAGATGCCACATTTTGGAACTCGGGCTGCTTTTGGGAGTGCCAAATGTCTCCCACAATCTGACACCAGGAACATGGCCAGGTGAGTTTAGTTTTCCATGGAAAAGGGCCACCGTTCGTGTCCACCACCCTCATCCGGCCACCTCGGCTTCAGCCTGCAAAAAATGCCGTGATATTCAAGATTTCTCCCAGATGCAAGATTCCACATTTTGGAACTCGGGCTGCTTTTGGAGTGCCAAATGTCTCCCACAATCTGACACCAGGAACATGGCCAGGTGAGTTTAGTTTCCCATGGAAAAGGGCCACCGTTCGTGTCCACCACCCTCATCCGGCCACTTCGGCTTCAGCCTGCAAAAATGCCGTGGCATTCAAGATTTCTCCCAGATGCAAGATGCCACATTTTGGAACTCGGGCTGCTTTTGGAGTGCCAAATGTCTCCCACAATCTGACACCAGGAACATGGCCAGGTGAGTTTAGTTTCCCATGGAAAAGGGCCACCGTTCGTGTCCACCACCCTCATCCGGCCACCTCGGCTTCAGCCTGCAAAAATGCCGTGATATTCAAGATTTCTCCCAGATGCAAGATGCCACATTTTGGAACTCGGGCTGCTTTTGGAGTGCCAAATGTCTCCCACAATCTGACACCAGGAACATGGCCAGGTGAGTTTAGATTCCCATGGAAAAGGGCCACCGTTCAGGTCCACCACCCTCATCCAGCCACCTCGGCTTCAGCCTGCAAAAATGCCGTGATATTCAAGATTTCTCCCAGATGCAAGATGCCACATTTTGGAACTCGGGCTGCTTTTGGAGTGCCAAATGTCTCCCACAATCTGACACCAGGAACATGGCCAGGTGAGTTTAGTTTCCCATGGAAAAGGGCCACCGTTCGTGTCCACCACCCTCATCCGGCCATCTCGGCTTCGGCCTGCAAAAATGCCGTGGCATTCAAGATTTCTCCCAGATGCAGAGATGCCACATTTTGGAACTCGGGCTGCTTTTGGAGTGCCAAATGTCTCCCACAATCTGACACCAGGAACATGGCCAGGTGAGTTTAGTTTCCCATGGAAAAGGGCCACCGTTCGTGTCCACCACCTTCATCCGGCCACCTCAGCTTCGGCCAGCAAAAATGCCGTGGCATTCAAGATTTCTCCCAGATGCAATATGCCACATTTTGGAACTCAGGCTGCTTTTGGAGTGCCAAATGTCTCCCACAATCTGACACCAGGAACATGGCCAGGTGAGTTTAGTTTCCCATGGAAAAGGGCCACCGTTCGTGTCCACCACCCTCATCCGGCAACCTCGGCTTCAGCCTGCAAAAATGTTGTGATATTCAAGATTTCTCCCAGATGCAAGATGCCACATTTTGGAACTCGGGCTGCTTTTGGAGTGCCAAATGTCTCCCACAATCTGACACCAGGAACATGGCCAGGTGAGTTTAGTTTCCCCATGGAAAAGGGCCACCGTTCGTGTCCACCACCCTTCTCAGGCCACCTTGGCTTCAGCCTGCAAAAATGCCGTGATATTCAAGATTTCTCCCAGATGCAAGATGCCACATTTTGGAACTCGGGCTGCTTTTGGAGTGCCAAATGTGTCCCACAATCTGACACCAGGAACATGGCCAGGTGAGTTTAGTTTCCCATGGAAAAGGACCACCGTTCGTGTCCCACCACCCTCATCCGGCCACCTCGGCTTCAGCCTGCAAAAATGCCGTGATAT
Organism: Prinia subflava; assembly: GCF_021018805.1. Lineage (NCBI taxonomy): Eukaryota > Metazoa > Chordata > Aves > Passeriformes > Cisticolidae > Prinia > Prinia subflava. The sequence goes on along the minus strand of NW_026960988.1, from coordinate 22,561 downwards.
TCAAGATTTCTCCCAGATGCAAGATGCCACATTTTGGAACTCGGGCTGCTTTTGGAGTGCCAAATGTCTCCCACAATCTGACACCAGGAACATGGCCAGGTGAGTTTAGTTTCCCATGGAAAAGGGGCCACCGTTCGTGTCCACCACCCTCATCTGGCCACCTCGGCTTCAGCCTGCAAAAATGCCCGTGATATTCAAGATTTCTCCCAGATGCAAGATGCCACATTTTGGAACTCGGGCTGCTTTTGGAGGTGCAAAATTTCTCCCACAATCTGACACCGGGAACATGGCCAGGTGAGTTTAATTTCCCATGGAAAAGGGCCACCGTTCGTGTCCACCACCCTCATCCGGCCACCTCGGCTTCAGCCTGCAAAAATGCCGTGATATTCAAGATTTCTCCCAGATGCAAGATGCCACATTTTGGAACTCGGGCTGCTTTTGGAGTGCCAAATGTGTCCCACAATCTGACACCAGGAACATGGCCAGGTGAGTTTAGTTTCCCATGGAAAAGGGCCACCGTTCGTGTCCACCACCCTCATCCGGCCACCTCGGCTTCAGCCTGCAAAAATGCCGTGATATTCAAGATTTCTCCCAGATGCAAGATGCCACATTTTGGAACTCGGGCTGCTTTTGGAGTGCCAAATGTCTCCCACAATCTGACACCAGGAACATGGCCAGGTGAGTTTAGTTTCCCATGGAAAAGGGCCACCGTTCGTGTCCACCACCCTCATCCGGCCACCTCGGCTTCAGCCTGCAAAAATGCCGTGATATTCAAGATTTCTCCCAGATGCAAGATGCCACATTTTGGAACTCGGGCTGCTTTTGGAGTGCCAAATGTCTCCCACAATCTGACACCAGGAACATGGCCAGGTGAGTTTAGTTTCCCATGGAAAAGGGCCACCGTTCGTGTCCACCACCCTCATCCGGCCATCTCGGCTTCGGCCTGCAAAAATGCCGTGGCATTCAAGATTTCTCCCAGATGCAAGATGCCACATTTTGGAACTCGGGCTGCTTTTGGGAGTGCCAAATGTCTCCCACAATCTGACACCAGGAACATGGCCAGGTGAGTTTAGTTTCCCATGGAAAAGGGCCACCGTTCGTGTATACCACCCTCATCCTGCCCAATCCTGCCCTATCGTCTTCAGCCTGTAAAAATGCCGTGATATTCAAGATTTCTCCCAGATGCAAGATGCCACATTTTGGAACTCGGGCTGCTTTTGGAGTGCCAAATGTCTCCCACAATCTGACACCAGGAACATGGCCAGGTGAGTTTAGTTTCCCATGGAAAAGGGCGACCGTTCGTGTCCACCACCTTCATCCGGCCACCTCAGCTTCGGCCTGCAAAAATGCCGTGGCATTCAAGATTTCTCCCAGATGCAATATGCCACATTTTGGAACTCAGGCTGCTTTTGGAGTGCCAAATGTCTCCCACAATCTGACACCAGGAACATGGCCAGGTGAGTTTAGTTTCCCATGGAAAAGGGCCACCGTTCGTGTCCACCACCTTCATCCGGCCACCTCAGCTTCGGCCAGCAAAAATGCCGTGGCATTCAAGATTTCTCCCAGATGCAAGATGCCACATTTTGGAACTCAGGCTGCTTTTGGAGTGCCAAATGTCTCCCACAATCTGACACCAGGAACATGGCCAGGTGAGTTTAGTTTCCCATGGAAAAGGGCCACCGTTCGTGTCCACCACCCTCCTCAGGCCACCTCGGCTTCAGCCTGCAAAAATGCCGTGATATTCAAGATTTCTCCCAGATGCAAGATGCCACATTTTGGAACTCGGGCTGCTTTTGGAGTGCCAAATGTCTCCCACAATCTGACACCAGGAACATGGCCAGGTGAGTTTAGTTTCCCATGGAAAAGGGCCACCGTTCGTGTCCACCACCCTCATCCGGCCACCTCGGCTTCAGCCTGCAAAAATGCCGTTATATTCAAGATTTCTCCCAGATGCAAGATGCCACATTTTGGAACTCGGGCTGCTTTTGGAGTGCCAAATGTCTCCCACAATCTGACACCAGGAACATGGCCAGGTGAGTTTAGTTTCCCATGGAAAAGGGCCACCGTTCGTGTCCACCACCCTCATCCGGCCATCTCGGCTTCGGCCTGCAAAAATGCCGTGATATTCAAGATTTCTCCCAGATGCAAGATGCCACATTTTGGAACTCGGGCTGCTTTTGGAGTGCCAAATGTCTCCCACAATCTGACACCAGGAACATGGCCAGGTGAGTTTAGTTTCCCATGGAAAAGGGCCACCGTTCGTGTCCACCACCTTCATCCGGCCACCTCAGCTTCGGCCTGCAAAAATGCCGTGATATTCAAGATTTCTCCCAGATGCAAGATGCCACATTTTGGAATTCGGGCTGCTTTTGGAGTGCTAAATGTCTCCCACAATCTGACACCAGGAACATGGCCAGGTGAGTTTAGTTTCCCATGGAAAAGGGCCACCGTTCGTGTCCACCACCCTCATCCGGCCACGTCGGCTTCGGCCTGCAAAAATACCGTGGCATTTAAGATTTCTCCCAGATGCAAGATGCCACATTTTGGAACTCGGGCTGCTTTTGGAGTGCCAAATGTCTCCCACAATCTGACACCAGGAACATGGCCAGGTGAGTTTAGTTTCCCATGGAAAAGGGCCACCGTTCGTGTCCACCACCCTCATCCGGCCACCTCGGCTTCAGCCTGCAAAAATGCCGTGATATTCAAGATTTCTCCCAGATGCAAGATGCCACATTTTGGAACTCGGGCTGCTTTTGGAGTGCCAAATTTCTCCCAAAATCTGACACCAGGAACATGGCCAGGTGAGTTTAGTTTCCCATGGAAAAGGGGCCACCGTTCGTGTCCACCACCCTCATCCGGCCACCTCGGCTTCAGCCTGCAAAAATGCCGTGATATTCAAGATTTCTCCCAGATGCAAGATGCCACATTTTGGAACTCGGGCTGCTTTTGGAGTGCCAAATGTGTCCCACAATCTGACACCAGGAACATGGCCAGGTGAGTTTAGTTTCCCATGGAAAAGGGCCACCGTTCGTGTCCACCACCTTCATCCGGCCACCTGGGCTTCAGCCTGCAAAAATGCCGTGATATTCAAGATTTCTCCCAGATGCAAGATGCCACATTTTGGAACTCGGGCTGCTTTTGGGAGTGCCAAATGTCTCCCACAATCTGACACCAGGAACATGGCCAGGTGAGTTTAGTTTCCCATGGAAAAGGGCCACCGTTCGTGTCCACCACCCTCATCCGGCCACCTCGGCTTCAGCCTGCAAAAATGCCATGATATTCAAGATTTCTCCCAGATGCAAGATGCCACATTTTGGAACTCGGGCTGCTTTTGGAGTGCCAAATGTCTCCCACAATCTGACACCAGGAACATGGCCAGGTGAGTTTAGTTTCCCATGGAAAAGGGCCACCGTTCGTGTCCACCACCCTCATCCGGCCACCTCGGCTTCAGCCTGCAAAAATGCCATGATATTCAAGATTTCTCCCAGATGCAAGATGCCACATTTTGGAACTCGGGCTGCTTTTGGAGTGCCAAATGTCTCCCACAATCTGACACCAGGAACATGGCCAGGTGAGTTTAGTTTCCCATGGAAAAGGGACACCGTTCGTGTCCACCACCCTCCTCAGGCCACCTCGGCTTCAGCCTGCAAAAATGCCGTGATATTCAAGATTTCTCCCAGATGCAAGATGCCACATTTTGGAACTCGGGCTGCTTTTGGAGTGCCAAATGTCTCCCACAATCTGACACCAGGAACATGGCCAGGTGAGTTTAGTTTCCCATGGAAAAGGGCCACCGTTCGTGTCCACCACCTTCATCCGGCCACCTCAGCTTCAGCCTGCAAAAATGCCGTGATATTCAAGATTTCTCCCAGATGCAAGATGCCACATTTTGGAACTCGGGCTGCTTTTGGAGTGCTAAATGTCTCCCACAATCTGACACCAGGAACATGGCCAGGTGAGTTTAGTTTCCCATGGAAAAGGGCCACCGTTCGTGTCCACCACCCTCATCCGGCCACGTCGGCTTCGGCCTGCAAAAATGCCGTGGCATTCAAGATTTCTCCCAGATGCAAGATGCCACATTTTGGAACTCGGGCTGCTTTTGGAGTGCCAAATGTCTCCCACAATCTGACACCAGGAACATGGCCAGGTGAGTTTAGTTTCCCATGGGAAAGGGCCACAGTTCGTGTCCACCACCCTCATCCGGCCACCTCGGCTTCGGCCGGCAAAACTGCCGTGGCATTCAAGATTTCTCCCAGATGCAAGATGCCACATTTTGGAACTCGGGCTGCTTTTGGAGTGCCAAATGTCTCCCACAATCTGACACCAGGAACATGGCCAGGTGAGTTTAGTTTCCCACGGAAAAGGGCCACCGTTCGTGTCCACCACCCTCATCCGGCCATCTCGGCTTCGGCCTGCAAAAATGCCGTGGCATTCAAGATTTCTCCCAGATGCAAGATGCCACATTTTGGAACTCGGGCTGCTTTTGGAGTGCCAAATGTCTCCCACAATCTGACACCAGGAACATGGCCAGGTGAGTTTAGTTTCCCATGGAAAAGGGCCACCGTTCGTGTCCACCACCCTCATCCGGCAACCTCGGCTTCAGCCTGCAAAAATGCTGTGATATTCAAGATTTCTCCCAGATGCAAGATGCCACATTTTGGAACTCGGGCTGCTTTTGGAGTGCCAAATGTGTCCCACAATCTGACACCAGGAACATGGCCAGGTGAGTTTAGTTTCCCATGGAAAAGGGCCACCGTTCGTGTCCACCACCCTCATCCGGCCACCTTGGCTTCAGCCTGCAAAAATGCCGTGATATTCAAGATTTCTCCCAGATGCAAGATGCCACATTTTGGAACTCGGGCTGCTTTTGGAGTGCCAAATGTCTCCCACAATCTGACACCAGGAACATGGCCAGGTGAGTTTAGTTTCCCATGGAAAAGGGACACCGTTCGTGTCCACCACCCTCATCCGGCCACCTCGGCTTCAGCCTGCAAAAATGCCGTGGCATTTAAGATTTCTCCCAGATGCAAGATGCCACATTTTGGAACTCGGGCTGCTTTTGGAGTGCCAAATGTCTCCCACAATCTGACACCAGGAACATGGCCAGGTGAGTTTAGTTTCCCATGGAAAAGGGCCACCGTTCGTGTCCACCACCCTCATCCGGCCACCTCGGCTTCAGCCTGCAAAAATGCCGTGATATTCAAGATTTCTCCCAGATGCAAGATGCCACATTTTGGAACTCGGGCTGCTTTTGGAGTGCCAAATGTCTCCCACAATCTGACACCAGGAACATGGCCAGGTGAGTTTAGTTTCCCATGGAAAAGGGCCACCGTTCGTGTCCACCACCCTCATCCGGCCACGTCGGCTTCGGCCTGCAAAAATGCCGTGGCATTCAAGATTTCTCCCAGATGCAAGATGCCACATTTTGGAACTCGGGCTGCTTTTGGAGTGCCAAATTTCTCCCACAATCTTACACCAGGAACATGGCCAGGTGAGTTTAGTTTCCCATGGAAAAGGGCCACCGTTCGTGTCCACCACCCTCATCCGGCCACCTCGGCTTCAGCCTGCAAAAATGCTATGATATTCAAGATTTCTCCCAGATGCAAGATGCCACATTTTGGAACTCGGGCTGCTTTTGGAGTGCCAAATGTCTCCCACAATCTGACACCAGGAACATGGCCAGGTGAGTTTAGTTTCCCATGGAAAAGGGCCACCGTTCGTGTCCACCACCCTCATCATTTTTCCATCTTGCATTATTGGCTTCAGCCTGCAAAAATGCCGTGATATTCAAGATTTCTCCCAGATGCAAGATGCCACATTTTGGAACTCGGGCTGCTTTTGAAGTGCCAAATGTCTCCCACAATCTGACACCAGGAACATGGCCAGGTGAGTTTAGTTTCCCATGGAAAAGGGCCACCGTTCGTGTCCACCACCCTCATCCGGCCACCTCGGCTTCGGCATGCAAAAATGCCGTGATATTCAAGATTTCTCCCAGATGCAAGATGCCACATTTTGGAACTCGGGCTGCTTTTGGCGTGCCAAATATCTCCCACAATCTGACACCAGGAACATGGCCAGGTGAGTTTAGTTTCCCATGGAAAAGGGCCACCGTTCGTGTCCACCACCCTCATCCGGCCACCTCGGCTTCAGCCTGCAAAAATGCCGTGATATTCAAGATTTCTCCCAGATGCAAGATGCCACATTTTGGAACTCGGGCTGCTTTTGGAGTGCCAAATGTCTCCCACAATCTGACACCAGGAACATGGCCAGGTGAGTTTAGTTTTCCATGGAAAAAGGGCCACCGTTCGTGTCCACCACCCTCATCCGGCCACCTCGGCTTCAGCCTGCAAAAATGCCGTGGCATTCAAGATTTCTCCCAGATGCAAGATGCCACATTTTGGAACTCGGGCTGCTTTTGGAGTGCCAAATGTCTCCCACAATCTGACACCAGGAACATGGCCAGGTGAGTTTAGTTTTCCATGGAAAAGGGCCACCGTTCGTGTCCACCACCCTCATCCGGCCACCCTCGGCTTCAGCCTGCAAAAATGCCGTGATATTCAAGATTTCTCCCAGATGCAAGATTCCACATTTTGGAACTCGGGCTGCTTTTGGAGTGCCAAATGTCTCCCACAATCTGACACCAGGAACATGGCCAGGTGAGTTTAGTTTCCCATGGAAAAGGGGCCACCGTTCGTGTCCACCACCCCTCATCCGGCCACTTCGGCTTCAGCCTGCAAAAATGCCGTGGCATTCAAGATTTCTCCCAGATGCAAGATGCCACATTTTGGAACTCGGGCTGCTTTTGGAGTGCCAAATGTCTCCCACAATCTGACACCAGGAACATGGCCAGGTGAGTTTAGTTTCCCATGGAAAAGGGCCACCGTTCGTGTCCACCACCCTCATCCGGCCACCTCGGCTTCAGCCTGCAAAAATGCCGTGATATTCAAGATTTCTCCCAGATGCAAGATGCCACATTTTGGAACTCGGGCTGCTTTTGGAGTGCCAAATGTCTCCCACAATCTGACACCAGGAACATGGCCAGGTGAGTTTAGATTCCCATGGAAAAGGGCCACCGTTCAGGTCCACCACCCTCATCCAGCCACCTCGGCTTCAGCCTGCAAAAATGCCGTGATATTCAAGATTTCTCCCAGATGCAAGATGCCACATTTTGGAACTCGGGCTGCTTTTGGAGTGCCAAATGTCTCCCACAATCTGACACCAGGAACATGGCCAGGTGAGTTTAGTTTCCCATGGAAAAGGGCCACCGTTCGTGTCCACCACCCTCATCCGGCCATCTCGGCTTCGGCCTGCAAAAATGCCGTGGCATTCAAGATTTCTCCCAGATGCAAGATGCCACATTTTGGAACTCGGGCTGCTTTTGGAGTGCCAAATGTCTCCCACAATCTGACACCAGGAACATGGCCAGGTGAGTTTAGTTTCCCATGGAAAAGGGCCACCGTTCGTGTCCACCACCTTCATCCGGCCACCTCAGCTTCGGCCAGCAAAAATGCCGTGGCATTCAAGATTTCTCCCAGATGCAATATGCCACATTTTGGAACTCAGGCTGCTTTTGGAGTGCCAAATGTCTCCCACAATCTGACACCAGGAACATGGCCCAGGTGAGTTTAGTTTCCCATGGAAAAGGGCCACCGTTCGTGTCCACCACCCTCATCCGGCAACCTCGGCTTCAGCCTGCAAAAATGTTGTGATATTCAAGATTTCTCCCAGATGCAAGATGCCACATTTTGGAACTCGGGCTGCTTTTGGAGTGCCAAATGTCTCCCACAATCTGACACCAGGAACATGGCCAGGTGAGTTTAGTTTCCCATGGAAAAGGGCCACCGTTCGTGTCCACCACCCTTCTCAGGCCACCTTGGCTTCAGCCTGCAAAAATGCCGTGATATTCAAGATTTCTCCCAGATGCAAGATGCCACATTTTGGAACTCGGGCTGCTTTTGGAGTGCCAAATGTGTCCCACAATCTGACACCAGGAACATGGCCAGGTGAGTTTAGTTTCCCATGGAAAAGGACCACCGTTCGTGTCCACCACCCTCATCCGGCCACCTCGGCTTCAGCCCTGCAAAAATGCCGTGATATTCAAGATTTCTCCCAGATTGCAAGATGCCACATTTTGGAACTCGGGCTGCTTTTGGAGTGCCAAATGTCTCCCACAATCTGACACCAGGAACATGGCCAGGTGAGTTTAGTTTCCCATGGAAAAGGGCCACCGTTCGTGTCCACCACCCTCATCTGGCCACCTCGGCTTCAGCCTGCAAAAATGCCGTGATATTCAAGATTTCTCCCAGATGCAAGATGCCACATTTTGGAACTCGGGCTGCTTTTGGAGTGCAAAATTTCTCCCACAATCTGACACCGGGAACATGGCCAGGTGAGTTTAATTTCCATGGAAAAGGGCCACCGTTCGTGTCCACCACCCTCATCCGGCCACCTCGGCTTCAGCCTGCAAAAATGCCGTGATATTCAAGATTTCTCCCAGATGCAAGATGCCACATTTTGGAACTCGGGCTGCTTTTGGAGTGCCAAATGTGTCCCACAATCTGACACCAGGAACATGGCCAGGTGAGTTTAGTTTCCCATGGAAAAGGGCCACCGTTCGTGTCCACCACCCTCATCCGGCCACCTCGGCTTCAGCCTGCAAAAATGCCGTGATATTCAAGATTTCTCCCAGATGCAAGATGCCACATTTTGGAACTCGGGCTGCTTTTGGAGTGCCAAATGTCTCCCACAATCTGACACCAGGAACATGGCCAGGTGAGTTTAGTTTCCCATGGAAAAGGGGCCACCGTTCGTGTCCACCACCCTCATCCGGCCACCTTGGCTTCAGCCTGCAAAAATGCCGTGATATTCAAGATTTCTCCCAGATGCAAGATGCCACATTTTGGAACTCGGGCTGCTTTTGGAGTGCCAAATGTCTCCCACAATCTGACACCAGGAACATGGCCAGGTGAGTTTAGTTTCCCATGGAAAAGGGCCACCGTTCGTGTCCACCACCCTCATCCGGCCATCTCGGCTTCGGCCTGCAAAAATGCCGTGGCATTCAAGATTTCTCCCAGATGCAAGATGCCACATTTTGGAACTCGGGCTGCTTTTGGAGTGCCAAATGTCTCCCACAATCTGACACCAGGAACATGGCCAGGTGAGTTTAGTTTCCCATGGAAAAGGGCCACCGTTCGTGTATACCACCCTCATCCTGCCCAATCCTGCCCTATCGTCTTCAGCCTGTAAAAATGCCGTGATATTCAAGATTTCTCCCAGATGCAAGATGCCACATTTTGGAACTCGGGCTGCTTTTGGAGTGCCAAATGTCTCCCACAATCTGACACCAGGAACATGGCCAGGTGAGTTTAGTTTCCCATGGAAAAGGGGCGACCGTTCGTGTCCACCACCTTCATCCGGCCACCTCAGCTTCGGCCTGCAAAAATGCCGTGGCATTCAAGATTTCTCCCAGATGCAATATGCCACATTTTGGAACTCAGGCTGCTTTTGGAGTGCCAAATGTCTCCCACAATCTGACACCAGGAACATGGCCAGGTGAGTTTAGTTTCCCATGGAAAAGGGCCACCGTTCGTGTCCACCACCTTCATCCGGCCACCTCAGCTTCGGCCAGCAAAAATGCCGTGGCATTCAAGATTTCTCCCAGATGCAAGATGCCACATTTTGGAACTCAGGCTGCTTTTGGAGTGCCAAATGTCTCCCACAATCTGACACCAGGAACATGGCCAGGTGAGTTTAGTTTCCCATGGAAAAGGGCCACCGTTCGTGTCCACCACCCTCCTCAGGCCACCTCGGCTTCAGCCTGCAAAAATGCCGTGATATTCAAGATTTCTCCCAGATGCAAGATGCCACATTTTGGAACTCGGGCTGCTTTTGGAGTGCCAAATGTCTCCCACAATCTGACACCAGGAACATGGCCAGGTGAGTTTAGTTTCCCATGGAAAAGGGCCACCGTTCGTGTCCACCACCCTCATCCGGCCACCTCGGCTTCAGCCTGCAAAAATGCCGTTATATTCAAGATTTCTCCCAGATGCAAGATGCCACATTTTGGAACTCGGGCTGCTTTTGGAGTGCCAAATGTCTCCCACAATCTGACACCAGGAACATGGCCAGGTGAGTTTAGTTTCCCATGGAAAAGGGCCACCGTTCGTGTCCACCACCCTCATCCGGCCATCTCGGCTTCGGCCTGCAAAAATGCCGTGATATTCAAGATTTCTCCCAGATGCAAGATGCCACATTTTGGAACTCGGGCTGCTTTTGGAGTGCCAAATGTCTCCCACAATCTGACACCAGGAACATGGCCAGGTGAGTTTAGTTTCCCATGGAAAAGGGCCACCGTTCGTGTCCACCACCTTCATCCGGCCACCTCAGCTTCGGCCTGCAAAAATGCCGTGATATTCAAGATTTCTCCCAGATGCAAGATGCCACATTTTGGAATTCGGGCTGCTTTTGGAGTGCTAAATGTCTCCCACAATCTGACACCAGGAACATGGCCAGGTGAGTTTAGTTTCCCATGGAAAAGGGCCACCGTTCGTGTCCACCACCCTCATCCGGCCACGTCGGCTTCGGCCTGCAAAAATACCGTGGCATTTAAGATTTCTCCCAGATGCAAGATGCCACATTTTGGAACTCGGGCTGCTTTTGGAGTGCCAAATGTCTCCCACAATCTGACACCAGGAACATGGCCAGGTGAGTTTAGTTTCCCATGGAAAAGGGCCACCGTTCGTGTCCACCACCCTCATCCGGCCACCTCGGCTTCAGCCTGCAAAAATGCCGTGATATTCAAGATTTCTCCCAGATGCAAGATGCCACATTTTGGAACTCGGGCTGCTTTTGGAGTGCCAAATTTCTCCCAAAATCTGACACCAGGAACATGGCCAGGTGAGTTTAGTTTCCCATGGAAAAGGGCCACCGTTCGTGTCCACCACCCTCATCCGGCCACCTCGGCTTCAGCCTGCAAAAATGCCGTGATATTCAAGATTTCTCCCAGATGCAAGATGCCACATTTTGGAACTCGGGCTGCTTTTGGAGTGCCAAATGTGTCCCACAATCTGACACCAGGAACATGGCCAGGTGAGTTTAGTTTCCCATGGAAAAGGGCCACCGTTCGTGTCCACCACCTTCATCCGGCCACCTGGGCTTCAGCCTGCAAAAATGCCGTGATATTCAAGATTTCTCCCAGATGCAAGATGCCACATTTTGGAACTCGGGCTGCTTTTGGAGTGCCAAATGTCTCCCACAATCTGACACCAGGAACATGGCCAGGTGAGTTTAGTTTCCCATGGAAAAGGGCCACCGTTCGTGTCCACCACCCTCATCCGGCCACCTCGGCTTCAGCCTGCAAAAATGCCATGATATTCAAGATTTCTCCCAGATGCAAGATGCCACATTTTGGAACTCGGGCTGCTTTTGGAGTGCCAAATGTCTCCCACAATCTGACACCAGGAACATGGCCAGGTGAGTTTAGTTTCCCATGGAAAAGGGCCACCGTTCGTGTCCACCACCCTCATCCGGCCACCTCGGCTTCAGCCTGCAAAAATGCCATGATATTCAAGATTTCTCCCAGATGCAAGATGCCACATTTTGGAACTCGGGCTGCTTTTGGAGTGCCAAATGTCTCCCACAATCTGACACCAGGAACATGGCCAGGTGAGTTTAGTTTCCCATGGAAAAGGGACACCGTTCGTGTCCACCACCCTCCTCAGGCCACCTCGGCTTCAGCCTGCAAAAATGCCGTGATATTCAAGATTTCTCCCAGATGCAAGATGCCACATTTTGGAACTCGGGCTGCTTTTGGAGTGCCAAATGTCTCCCACAATCTGACACCAGGAACATGGCCAGGTGAGTTTAGTTTCCCATGGAAAAGGGCCACCGTTCGTGTCCACCACCTTCATCCGGCCACCTCAGCTTCAGCCTGCAAAAATGCCGTGATATTCAAGATTTCTCCCAGATGCAAGATGCCACATTTTGGAACTCGGGCTGCTTTTGGAGTGCTAAATGTCTCCCACAATCTGACACCAGGAACATGGCCAGGTGAGTTTAGTTTCCCATGGAAAAGGGCCACCGTTCGTGTCCACCACCCTCATCCGGCCACGTCGGCTTCGGCCTGCAAAAATGCCGTGGCATTCAAGATTTCTCCCAGATGCAAGATGCCACATTTTGGAACTCGGGCTGCTTTTGGAGTGCCAAATGTCTCCCACAATCTGACACCAGGAACATGGCCAGGTGAGTTTAGTTTCCCATGGGAAAGGGCCACAGTTCGTGTCCACCACCCTCATCCGGCCACCTCGGCTTCGGCCGGCAAAACTGCCGTGGCATTCAAGATTTCTCCCAGATGCAAGATGCCACATTTTGGAACTCGGGCTGCTTTTGGAGTGCCAAATGTCTCCCACAATCTGACACCAGGAACATGGCCAGGTGAGTTTAGTTTCCCATGGGAAAGGGCCACAGTTCGTGTCCACCACCCTCATCCGGCCACCTCGGCTTCGGCCGGCAAAACTGCCGTGGCATTCAAGATTTCTCCCAGATGCAAGATGCCACATTTTGGAATTAGGGCTGCTTTTGGAGTGCCAAATGTCTCCCACAATCTGACACCAGGAACATGGCCACGTGAGTTTAGTTTCCCATGGAAAAGGGCCACAGTTCGTGTCCACCACCCTCATCCTGCCCAATCCTGCCCTATCGGCTTCTGCCTGTAAAAATGCTGTGGCATTCAAGATTTCTCCCACATGCAAGATGCCACATTTTGGAATTCGGGCTGCTTTTGGAGTGCCAAATGTCTCCCACAATTTGACACCAGGAACATGGCCAGGTGAGTTTAGTATCCCATGGAAAAGGGCCACCGTTCGTGTCCACCACCCTCATCCTTCCCAATCCTGCCCCATCGGATTCGGCCTTCAAAAATGCCATGGCATTCAAGATTTCTCCCACATGCAAGATGCCACATTTTGGAACTTGGGCTGCTTTTGGAGTGGCAAACATCTCCCATAATCTGACACCAGGAACATGGCCAGGTGAGTTTAGTTTCCCATGGAAAAGGGCCACAGTTCGTGTCCACCACCCTCATCCGGCCACCTCGGCTTCGGCCTGCAAAACTGCCGTGGCATTCAAGATTTCTCCTAGATGCAAGATGCCACATTTTGGAACTCGGGCTGCTTTTGGAGTGCCAAATGTCTCCCACAATCTGACACCAGGAACATGGCCAGGTGAGTTTTAGTTTCCCATGGAAAAAGGCCACAGTCTGTGTCCACCACCCTCATCCTGCCCAATCCTACCCCATCGGCTTCGGCCAGCGAAACTGCCATGGCATGCAAGATTTCTCCTACATGCAAGATGCCACATTTTGGAACTCGGGCTGCTTTTGGAGTGCCAAATGTCTCCCACAATCTGACACCAGGAACATGGCCAGGTGAGTTTAGTTTCCCATGGAAAAGGGCCACCGTTCGTGTCCACCACCCTCATCCGGCCACCTCGGTTTCTGCCTGTAAAAATGCCGTTTCATTCAAGATTTCTCTCACATGCAAGATGCCAAATTTTGGAACTCGGGCTGCTTTTTGGAGTGCCAAATGTCTCCCACAATCTGACACCAGGAACATGGCCAGGTGAGTTTAGTTTCCCATGGAAAAGGGCCACCGTTCGTGTCCACCACCCTCATCCTGCCCAATCCTACCCCATCGGCTTCGGCCTGCAAAAATGCCATGGCATTCAAGATTTCTCCCAGATGCAAGATGCCACATTTTGGAACGTGGGCTGCTTTTGGAGTGCCAAACGTCTCCCACAATCTGACACCAGGAACATGGCCACGTGAGTTTAGTTTCCCATGGAAAAGGGCCACCGTTCGTGTCCACCTCCCTCATCCGGCCACCTCGTATTCAGCCTACAAACGTGCCGTGGCATTCAAGATTTCTCCCAGATGCAAGATGCCACATTTTGGAACTCGGGCTGCTTTTGGAGTGCCAAATGTCTCCCACAATCTGACACCAGGAACATGGCCAGGTGAGTTTAGTTTCCCATTGAAAAGGGCCACAGTTTGTGTCCACCACTCTCATCCTGCCCAATCCTGCCCCATCGGCTTCGGCCTGCAAAAAATGCCATGGCATTCAAGATTTCTCCCAGATGCAAGATGCCACATTTTGAAACTTGGGCTGCTTTTAGAGTGCCAAACGTCTCCCACAATCTGACACCAGGAACATGGCCAGGTGAGTTTAGTTTCCCATGGAAAAGGGCCACCGTTTGTGTCCACCACCCTCATCCGGCCACCTCGGCTTCGGCCTGCAAAAATGCCATGGCATTCAAGATTTCTCCCACATGCAAGATGCCACATTTTCAAACTCGGGCTGCTTTTGGAGTGCCAAATGTCTCCCACAATTTGACACCAGGAACATGGCCAGGTGAGTTTAGTTTCCCATGGAAAAGGGCCACCGTTCGTGTCCACCACCCTCATCTGGCCACTTCGTCTTCAGCCTACAAACATGCCGTGGCATTCAAGATTTCTCCCAGATGCAAGATGCCACATTTTGGAACTCGGGCTGCTTTTGGAGTGCCAAATGTCTCCCACAATCTGACACCAGGAACATGGCCAGGTGAGTTTAGTTTCCCATGGAAAAAGGGCCACCGTTCAGGTCCACCACCCTCATCCGGCCACGTCGGCTTCGGCCTGCAAAAATGCCGTGATATTCAAGATTTCTCCCAGATGCAAGATGCCACATTGTTGCCATGAATTTTCCTGGTTTGCTGAGCGTTCATATTAAAGGAGAAACGTGCAGTTTCTCACGCTGGTGAATTGTAAACACAGGACCATGTTTTGTAAATATTGGCAATGTTATGAATACTTTCTCCCAAGACAAGGGGAGGTTGAATGACAGCCTCCTGGACCAATGTGACAGAGAGGTGGCGATACCCTTCTCCAATCCATGGTCACCTTGCCACAGATATATAATGGAAAAATAAACTAAGGGCAGGGTCTTCTGCCCTGCTGCTGTTGTTGCACCCAGATCTCTGTCCCCAGTCTGTGTTCCTGGTTGGGCCTCCACGGTGATAACTGGCGCCCACGTGGTCAAGTTGCAAGCTAGTGAGAAAAGAAAAAAGAAGAAAAAAAAATCTGCCTTCTACAGCTGCAAAAAGAAGAAACCCCACGATGTTCTCAGAGGAACGATTGATGATGGAACTGCTCCATTCCTTTTTGTTGTCCTGTGACGCTGACTTGACCAGGAAACACGTGAGAGAACTGCTTAGCTGGGGAAAGAAACTTGGAATTTTTTATACTGCTGAAAAGGCACTTTATATTGGCCCATGGAGAACCCTGGGAAAAAGCCTTTTCTCTGCCGTCCTTGACGGAAATCTCTAAGGCAGGCACTCTTTTACGGGCATGGACAACAGTCTTCCCACTTCTAAAAGAGGCTGGGGGAGGACTTTGAAGTTGATTCTGGGCTTTCGACAGGAAGCAGGACTGGCTCCCCTGTGAGCTCCGTCGCTTCTGACGAGGATTGCTCTGATGCAGGGTTTAGAGCCGATGCAGGAGACCCCCACCCCCATGTCGGGGGTTGGGCGCGCCCAGCGGGGTTTTTGGAAGGGCGGGGAAGCTTTTTTCGGTCCGCTCCCCGCGCGGTTGGCCGGGCGGGGGAGCTGGGGTGCCGAGGGGGCGGAGCGCTCGGCATCGGGTCCCACGCCGAGCGCGGGGGGATCGCCCGCGCCGCCCCGGGCTGCCGTGCCGCGGCGACCCCCCCGCTGCCCGCCACCGCTGCGGGGTCCGCCCTGCAGCTGCCGCGCGGAGCCGCGCCGCCTCGGGCCCCCTGCGGGGAGCCGGGGGGGCCGCCGTGCGCGCCGCCCCTGGCGCTGCCGGCGCCCGCCCCCTGCCACCGCCTCCCCCGGCCCGCCCCGCCCCGCCGCGACCTGCTCCGCGCAGGATTCGGCAGGCGAGAGCGGCGGGGACGGCCCCTCCTTGCCTCGTCCCCCCGCCGCGCCAAATGCTGTACGCGGGGCCGCCGCCCGCCGGCGGTCCGTGCGGTGCCCGCAGCGGAGCCGCCGCCGCCGCCCACCGCGCCGCGCCCCCGCCCCACGCGTCCGGTGCCGGTCCGGCGCCGCGGGGGGAGGGCTGGGCGCAACGCTGCCCGCTGCTGCGGGGCCGCCCGCGATGGACAGCCCCCCCCGCGCCGCCGCGCGGCCCCGCCGCATGCCCCCTCCGTTCAGAGGGGACGGGGCCGAGCGCTGGAGCCGCAGAGCTGCTGCCGCCTCTGGCCCCGGCCACCGACCCATCGGCTGATGGAACAGGAGCTGAAAGCTGTGGCCGATCGGCCACGCCTCCCTGCCCAGCGCGACAATCGCCCCCCCCCGCTCAGAGAGGAGTCTGAGCGAGTCACTGTCCCCTGCCCACCCCCCCTACGGGGCCGGGTCGGCTGTGGGAGATGATAACGGGGAAAAAGCGTTGTCTGATGTGCACGCTTTCCCTGTCGTGAAATCGGATGAGGCTTTTAGTCCGCAGGTGAACCAGGCTGCTGAGCTAAGAGAGCTGCTGCTGAAGATGCAGCTTTGCCCAAGCCAGTTCAGGGACCTGTGGACGTGGGTCCACAGCATCATAGCCATGATGACCCATCATGGGCAGTCCCGCTTCCCTTATCAAGGGACGTGGCAGAAGATAATATAAGCTTCACTGAGGCAATTCAATGGATCAGTGCAGAATTTGAGGATCTGATCTTTCCTTATGTAATAAGAGGTCTTGCAACAATGATGCTTGAACCTCAACAGGTTTTTACCTTTGAAAGAAATTGGAAATTCCTAGCTGGACAAATGGCTGTCGAAAATAGCCACCTGCCTCGAGATGATCCCTTGTTTGGGGTCGGAGTTGACCTACTTATGGGGAGGAGTCAATATGCTTGCCCTGATGTGCAAGCTGGCCTTTCTTTCATTGTTTTAGATTCGTGCAGATACATAGGGATATCTGCATTGATAAAAACCAAGTTATCCTTCTCCCCAAAGGAAGACTTCTTAGATATAGCACAGAAGCCAGGTGAACCTTTTCATCGACTTATAGTGCGTCTGATGAATTTTATAGAGGTGAGAGTTGAGGATAGCACCTTAAGAATGATACTATTGGAGCAATTGGCAAGAAGCCATGCTAATTTGGCTTGCCAGAGGCTCCTGGAAACCATTCCGGAGACTTCTAATATCTGGAGATGGTCCAGACCTGTTGCAGTTCTAAACACCTGTGATTCTATGGTGATGACCCCAACGGCTGCTTCACAGCCGGCAGAAAAGAGGCAGAATGCTGGACATGAGACACAGGCAGATATTCAGCCTAGTGGAGAACAGGAAAAGGAGGCACAGAAAGTGACTCCCTTGTTTTTCTGCGCACAAGGTGTGGGTCCAGACCATACTGCAGAAACTTGTAAAGCAGTGGGTCATGATAAGCCCACGCCAAGCCCGAAAACTCGGAGGCGAAGAAAAAGACGAAGACGTCAGGGGGACGAAACAGTTTCCCAAGCTCTAGAACAAGAGCAAAATTCTCTGGCTGGTGTACAGCCATCATCTCAAGTGTAGGAAGTGTTGATGTTGCCACATAGCTATGGTCAGTTTTCCTTGGACCTTGCAGTGGGTTTCTACGTCCACATCCTATGTTGCATGCATTCTTTGAGAAAAAGTCGATTGCTCAATTTGTGTTTTGTAAGTTCTCTATCCTCAGGTTCTGCGATCCATGCTAAGAAGGCGGCCACTGAAAGTCTGCTGAGCTGCCTCAAGTGCATTGGACTGATCCTGTTTGATCCTGAAACTTTGTGCACCCTGTGCCACCCTAGTGCCACCCATCACAGAAGCCTCTTCGAGATCTGATTGACATGGACACGGACTGGCATCCTCTCTTTTCCTATATGGCCTCCATAGAGACTTTGGATCCTGTGGAGCTGCTGGACAAGGACTGACTGAAGCAGTGTGAGGCTGAGAGCCAGCGGACTGTTAATCATGGGACTCAGAGGAATTGTTTGCTACGGCTCAGTTTTATGTATGGTAGCCATTGTGACCTCTGTGGGGGAAAGTGCATGTTGTTTGGGGGTTGTGGTTTTGGGACAGAACTTTTGGGGTTCAGAATTTTTGAATTGAGTGATTAATTTTTCTTGGAATGCTCCTGCCTTTTGCACCATATATTCCCTTGTATCTTATAAAAATTTAAAAATATGAGGGTGTTGGTTGAATTATGTTAGACTATGCTCGAGATATTTGGAGCCAGGTTATATGCAAGGGGGTCAGGGTGAAACCCTGGGTGGCAAAGGCAGAATCAGACCAACATGTAGCCCTCACACCGTCACCTAAATGAAGGTCGGTGAACTTTATACAGGTTTTTTTTTCTTTCTTTTTTTCCTGTCATAGAATTGTTCATTTTTCTTTTTTTGTTTTCTTTTTAATATACTTAAAAGGGTGAGATGTTGCCATGAATTTTCCTGGTTTGCTGAGCGTTCATATTAAAGGAGAAACGTGCAGTTTCTCACGCTGGTGAATTGTAAACACAGGACCATGTTTTGTAAATATTGGCAATGTTATGAATACTTTCTCCAAGACAAGGGGAGGTTGAATGACAGCCTCCTGGACCAATGTGACAGGAGAGGTGGCGATACCCTTCTCCAATCCATGGGTCACCTTGCCACAGATATATAATGGAAAAATAAACTAAGGGCAGGGTCTTCTGCCCTGCTGCTCTGTTGCACCCCAGATCTGTGTCCCCAGTCGTGTGTTCCTGGTTGGGGCCTCCACGGTGATACCACATTTTGGAACTCAGGCTGCTTTTGGAGTGCCAAATGTCTCCCACAATCTGACACCAGGAACATGGCCAGGTGAGTTTAGTTTCCCATGGAAAAGGGCCACCGTTCGTGTCCACCACCCTCATCCGGCCATCTCGGCTTCGGCCTGCAAAAATGCCGTGGCATTCAAGATTTCTCCCAGATGCAAGATGCCACATTTTGGAACTCGGGCTGCTTTTGGAGTGCCAAATGTGTCCCACAATCTGACACCAGGAACATGGCCAGGTGAGTTTAGTTTCCCATGGAAAAGGGCCACCGTCGTGTCCACCACCCTCATCCTGCCCAATCCTGCCCTATCGGCTTCTGCCTGTAAAAATGCCCGTGATATTCAAGATTTCTCCCAGATGCAAGATGCCACATTTTGGAACTCGGGCTTGCTTTTGGAGTGCCAAATGTCTCCCACAATCTGACACCAGGAACATGGCCAGGTGAGTTTAGTTTCCCATGGAAAAGGGCCACCGTTTCGTGTCCACCACCTTCATCCAGCCACCTCAGCTTCGGCCAGCAAAAATGCCGTGGCATTCAAGATTTCTCCCAGATGCAATATGCCACATTTTGGAACTCGGGCTGCTTTTGGAGTGCCAAATGTGTCCCACAATCTGACACCAGGAACATGGCCAGGTGAGTTTAGTTTCCCATGGAAAAGGGCCACCGTTCGTGTCCACCTCTCTCATCCGGCCACCTCGTATTCAGCCTACAAACATGCCGAGGCATTCAAGATTTCTCCCACATGCAAGATGCCACATTTTGGAACTCGGGCTGCTTTTGGAGTGCCAAATGTCCTCCCAAAATTTGACACCAGGAACATGGCCAGGTGAGTTTAGTTTCCCATGGAAAAGGGCCACCGTTCGAGTCCACCACCCTCATCCTGCTTAATCCTGCCCTATCGGGGCTTCTGCCTGTAAAAATTCAGTGGCATTCAAAATTTCTCCCACATGCAAGATGCCACATTTTGGAACTCGGGCTGTTTTTGGAGTGCCAAAGGTCTCCCACAATCTGACACCAGGAACATGGCCAGGTGAGTTTAGTTTCCCATGGAAAAGGGCCACCGTTCGTATCCACCACCCTCATCCTGCCAAATCCTGCCCTATCGGCTTCTGCCTGTAAAAATGCCATGGCATTCAAGATTTCTCCCAGATGCAAGATGCCACATTTTGGAACTCGGGCTGCTTTTGGAGTGCCAAATGTCTCCCACAATCTGACACCAGGAACATGGCCAGGTGAGTTTAGTTTCCCATGGAAAAGGGCCACCGTTCGTGTCCACCACTCTCATCCTGCCCAATCCTGCCCCATCGGCTTCGGCCTGCAAAAATGCTGTGGCATTCAAGATTTCTCCCACATGCAAGATGCCACATTTTGGAACTCGGGCTGCTTTTGGAGTGCTAAATGTCTCCCACAATCTGACACTGGGAACATGGCCAGGTGAGTTTAGTTTCCCATGGAAAAGGGCCACCGTTCGTGTCCACCACCCTCATCCGGCCACCTCGGCTTCGGCCTGCAAAAATGCCGTGGCACTCAAGATGTCTCCCAGATGCAAGATGCCACATTTTGGAACTCGGGCTGCTTTTGGAGTGCCAAATGTCTCCCACAATCTGACACCAGGAACATGGCCAGGTGAGTTTAGTTTCCCATGGAAAAGGGCCAGAGTTCGTGTCCACCACTCTCATCCTGCCCAATCCTGCCCCATCGGCTTCGGCCTGCAAAAATGCCATGGCATTCAAGATTTCTCTCACATGCAAGATGCCACATTTTGAAACTTGGGCTGCTTTTAGAGTGCCAAACGTCTCCCACAATCTGACACCAGGAACATGGCCACGTGAGTTTAGTTTCCCATGGAAAAGGGCCACCGTTCGTGTCCACCACCCCTCATCCGGCCACCTCGGCTTCGGCCTGTAAAAATGCCATGGCATTCAAGATTTCTCCCACATGCAAGATGCCACATTTTCAAACTCGGGCTGCTTTTGGAGTGCCAAATGTCTCCCACAATCTGACACCAGGAACATGGCCAGGTGAGTTTAGTTTCCCATGGAAAAGGGCCACCGTTCGTGTCCACCACCCTCATCCTGCCCAATCCTACCCCATCGGCTTCGGCCTGCAAAAATGCCATGGCATTCAAGATTTCTCCCAGATGCAAGATGCCACATTTTGGAACGTGGGCTGCTTTTGGAGTGCCAAACGTCTCCCACAATCTGACACCAGGAACATGGCCACGTGAGTTTAGTTTCCCATGGGAAAAGGGCCACCGTTCGTGTCCACCTCCCTCATCCGGCCACCTCGTATTCAGCCTACAAACGTGCCGTGGCATTCAAGATTTCTCCCAGATGCAAGATGCCACATTTTGGAACTCGGGCTGCTTTTGGAGTGCCAAATGTCTCCCACAATCTGACACCAGGAACATGGCCAGGTGAGTTTAGTTTCCCATTGAAAAGGGCCACAGTTTGTGTCCACCACTCTCATCCTGCCCAATCCTGCCCCATCGGCTTCGGCCTGCAAAAATGCCATGGCATTCAAGATTTCTCCCAGATGCAAGATGCCACATTTTGAAACTTGGGCTGCTTTTAGAGTGCCAAACGTCTCCCACAATCTGACACCAGGAACATGGCCAGGTGAGTTTAGTTTCCCATGGAAAAGGGCCACCGTTTGTGTCCACCACCCTCATCCGGCCACCTCGGCTTCGGCCTGCAAAAAATGCCATGGCATTCAAGATTTCTCCCACATGCAAGATGCCACATTTTCAAACTCGGGCTGCTTTTGGAGTGCCAAATGTCTCCCACAATTTGACACCAGGAACATGGCCAGGTGAGTTTAGTTTCCCATGGAAAAGGGCCACCGTTCGTGTCCACCACCCTCATCTGGCCACTTCGTCTTCAGCCTACAAACATGCCGTGGCATTCAAGATTTCTCCCAGATGCAAGATGCCACATTTTGGAACTCGGGCTGCTTTTGGAGTGCCAAATGTCTCCCACAATCTGACACCAGGAACATGGCCAGGTGAGTTTAGTTTCCCATGGAAAAGGGCCACCGTTCAGGTCCACCACCCTCATCCGGCCACCTCGGCTTCAGCCTGCAAAAATGCCGTGATATTCAAGATTTCTCCCAGATGCAAGATGCCACATTGTTGCCATGAATTTTCCTGGTTTGCTGAGCGTTCATATTAAAGGAGAAACGTGCAGTTTCTCACGCTGGTGAATTGTAAACACAGGACCATGTTTTGTAAATATTGGCAATGTTATGAATACTTTCTCCAAGACAAGGGGAGGTTGAATGACAGCCTCCTGGACCAATGTGACAGGAGAGGTGGCGATACCCTTCTCCAATCCATGGTCACCTTGCCACAGATATATAATGGAAAAATAAACTAAGGGCAGGGTCTTCTGCCCTGCTGCTGTTGTTGCACCCAGATCTCTGTCCCCAGTCTGTGTTCCTGGTTGGGCCTCCACGGTGATAACTGGCGCCCACGTGGTCAAGTTGCAAGCTAGTGAGAAAAGAAAAAAGAAGAAAAAAAAATCTGCCTTCTACAGCTGCAAAAAGAAGAAACCCACGATGTTCTCAGAGGAACGATTGATGATGGAACTGCTCCATTCCTTTTTGTTGTCCTGTGACGCTGACTTGACCAGGAAACACGTGAGAGAACTGCTTAGCTGGGGAAAGAAACTTGGAATTTTTTATACTGCTGAAAAGGCACTTTATATTGGCCCATGGAGAACCCTGGGGAAAAAGCCTTTTCTCTGCCGTCCTTGACGGAAACTCTAAGGCAGGCA